>NW_027413701.1:3007072-3310608 GCF_048544455.1 Silene latifolia
AATGCCGTGAAAGTAATAATATTAATTGCGGGCGGTAAATGTGTCTCATAATTTGAAAATAAATTTTACATCTCATCATAATTACAAGATATGCTATAGAAAAATATATTACTAATAATAAACGTGTGAGTTAGACACCCCCAACAAAGTTTATTTCATTGAAAATAAAATTTAACGGTAAAAAAAGGTAGCCCGGGCGAAGCCGGGCATCAAACCTAGTAAAGACCATATATTAGGTCCAATACATATCTAGATAAAGTTAGACCCAATTTCTAGTTAAAAGCATTTAGGGGGATACTCATAGTTACGCTGTTAGGTTAATTTCTGAGTGAAATTGCACTCCTAACTGTTTTAAGTTGTACACATCCCAGAGGTCTCTATGAATTACTCCGTACTAGTTTTAGTTTTGGCATGAATCTCGATCTTATTAGAGCTGATCATATGGCCCAGACCCGCTAGCCCAACCCGGCCCAACCCGATTTTTTTCCGGGCCTGGGCCTCGATTTTAGGCCAAAAGCCCATGGCCCAATTCAATTTAATAGGGCCGGGTTTGGGCCACCTTTACGGCCCGAATTTTGGCCCGGCCCGGCCCGAGCATATGCAAAATTTACGAATATGTACAATTTAAGAATGTTAATAAGCATTTAGTAAAATAATTAACCAATCAATTGTTATATTGTAAATAAGCCGTAGTCACTTGTTTACATGTATTAGTTTGATAAAGCTTAGTATTTTCCTTTACCAGTATTTATATGATAAAAAATGAGCTAATGAGTTTGTATCACACTAGTGCCGATAAATTGTTTACCATTATCGGCGTGCTAAATCAATGTTTTTGAGCCTAAAGAGCAACAAATATCAAATCAATTAAAACACTACAACAATATACAGTGAGCACCGTACTAAAATATATTATTACACTACTAAAAATTGTGCATTTAGTTTGTATGAGTCGCCTCAAGTGGTAGGTTCATAAAAGCGACATTAGGTTACTACTTAATTGACAATACTCGAAAAAATCTTATAATTCTATTCGAAAATTTTGATAACAAATACACAAAGACCCTGTTCTTTTTGGATTTAAAATTATCGATCTTGAATCGAATCGAATCGAATAGAGTGAATCGAATCGAACGAATGGAATGAATCAATCGAATCGAACTAATAATAAAAAGATTATATTAAAAATAATAATAATACTAAATATTATAATAAAAATAATACCAATAATAATAATAATAATAATAATAATAATAAATATTATTATAATATTATTCATTAATAATAATAATAATAATAATAATAATAATAATAATATATTAATATAATCTAATAATAATTTAATAAGATATATAAAAAATAAAATAGTAATATAATAATAAATTTAGTAATAATAATAATAATATATTAGTAATATAAATGATAACATTATTAATAATAATATAATATATTAATAATAATAACTAAAAAATAAATAATAATATAATAACAATAGGTCTAATATAATAACTTATTAATATAATAATAATAATAATAAATATGTGATCAATAATATTAATAATAATGAGTATATTAATAAAATAATAAATATAATATTATAACTTATTAATATAATAATATTAAATATATTATCAATAATATTAATAATAATGAATATATTAATAAAATAATAAATATAATATAATAATAATAATAATAATAATACTAATAATAATAATAATAATAATAATAATAATAATAATAATAATAATAATAATAATAAATATATTAAATATAAATATAATAATATAAACAATACGAATTAATTATTAACAAATATAATAGTAACATAATAATAATAATAATAATAATAATAATAATAATAATAATAATAGTAAATACATTATAAAAAAATAATAATAATGATATCAATAAGAATAATAATAGTAATGTTGAAATAAACTAATATGAACTGAACTGAACTGAATTGAATGGAGCTGAACTGAACTGAACTTATTAGAACTGAAATTAAGTCCAAAAGAACAGGGCCAAAGTATCTAACTTCATCATGAGGATTTCTAAACTTATTTCAAGAAGAAAAATATTTAGCCCGAATTGGCCCGAAAACCCGCTTTAAGCCCGCATGGGCTGGGCTTGGCTTGGGCCAATAAAATAGGCCGCCACTTGTAGCACAGCCCGGTCCGGCCCGCATAATTGGGCTTAATTTAATGCTTGGGCCCAGCCCAAACCCGGCCCGGCCCATGATCACCTCTAGATCTTATGTTCAAACCCAACTTAGTAAAGAACTCATCAGATCATATAGGCCTTTTAGCTTTTTTTGCATTATATCAATATGTTCTTGTAGATTTTCATGAACCGCTGTCATTCTTCAATCCGCGTGAAGGTGATCACCTTCGTTCTGTTAACATGACCAACTAAGTAAACAATAGAACAAGAGAAACATCGTTAGCATCATAATAACCCACACTATAAATTACCCGAGATAAAATCAATTTTAAGCAAGTCACAACTGTCCTAAGGTTGTTAAGAGGGTTAAGAAAATGCAAATTTGGTCAATCAATTTTTAATCATGCACAATAAAAATTACGTCGAGAATTACATTTATTGAATACGCAAACTGCAGCATAGCAAAATCATTATTAAGCTTCCATTCACAATCGAATTTGTCCTCAAATTAGTCCCACCAATCACCTACCCCCTTCAAAATTACAGTAACGTAAACGACTGTATTTCTACCTAGCTTTATATAAGAAGACACGACATTACCTTCCATTCCGTCATGCATGCTTATAGTGCTCGAGTGGGCTTTGGACCTTCCCTGCTGACTTCTGCTAACTTCTCGAGCTCATATATGTTTCGGTGCATAGATTATCACTTTGCCCTCCACTGTCATTACAATACCAAAAGGACTGGAATTATAAAAGTAACGGAAAACGTAAATTAGCAAAAAATTAAATTGAAGAAGTGCAAAGCTTTCTACAAAAAGAAATTAAAGAAGCCTTTTCAACAAAAGATTAATTGAAGCGGTATACAGAAATTCGAACAAAAGGTTCAGATAGCACTACCACTTGCAAACCAGGAAGAGAAAACAGGAAACTAAAAAAATGAACAGAACCCAAGAATTTCATGAGTTACAAAACTAGTTTAGTAGTACGAGGGTTTTAATTTCATTTCTAGTTTGCAATTTCTTGACGCCCCTGGAAGCATCAACAGGTCCTCACTGATTTTCTGTTCAACTTCCAAATCGAGATCTTTCTTTGTATAGATGATCAGCCTCTTCAGGACACTTGCATTTCTATGAAAATGCTCCCTAAGCAACAATGGAACCTTATGCCCACAACAGTTGTGCACTTCAATCAATTGGGCCTGACATGAAAAAGGGTACAAAGGTATATCTGAAGGTGACAGTGAGTCACAGTAACCGCAGTTCTCATCATAATAATAGAGATCCGAACAGTAGCAGCAATGAAAACCCTGCAAAAATAATTCGTCAAGTGGAAAACAAAACTGAAAAAAAAAGTTACAGATAACCATTTTACGCAAGAATATGGATTAATTGATGAACAAAGCTGCTACGGAGTACATCAGTTGATGCTAACCGATTCAAAGATGACAGTTTCAAGTTGAGGAGCTTTGTCGACCAAGCTAGTCACATATTTCCACGCCTCATAAGGAAAGTTATCAATGTGTAACCTTGACAAGCTAGGGAAATCAGGCATCTGATCATCATCATCTATGATAAACTGTAGCATAACAGAATTCTAAAGTTTTATACATTCGAGCAGACCTCCCTACCCCCCGCTTGGCGGGATTTTGGGGGGAAATTGGGGGTAATAAAATGTTTGAAATAAAATCATATGTATATACCTGCACTGAGTCCATTTTAAAACATAATTTTGTGGCTTTAGAAGCAGCGGCTTTTAGAAGTTCACGATCATACTTGACTGAATTCCTGTTAGTATCAAAGTCATCATATCTACTGCTTCTGAAAGTTAGCTCTGCCCTGACAAAAGAGCGCGAATGTTTCCATGACGGAATGATGTTTACACCAATATTTGAACTATAAGTTAAATATGCTAAATTAGGGGCGTCAATCTCAAATGTACCCAACAAAAAACAACAGCATTCTATTGTTAGAACTCTGAGCATTCCAGTGCGATGAATAACATGACCGTGTTCATCACACTCGCAAGTTTTGAGAGTCAATTCTTCAAGCAATGCACAGCTAGAAAACAATCTTTCCAAGGAATCAAAATCAAGGAGCACAACGCGATCTACGTGAAGGATCTTTAGTTTTGGCAACCATGCTGATATAGGAATTTTGATAGCATAGTACCAACGACCTATCTTCTTCAAACTCACAAGTGTTTCACTCATGAAGAAGCCATCAGAATCAGGCGGGCAGTCAGTTTGGATACATAGCTGGTAATGAAGCTCTTGAACGCCCTTTTGTAACGCAAAACTAAACCATCGATTCAAAACTGAAGCATCATAGGTGTTTTGACAAACTAGACTAAATTTCTGTATTGGTGAGATTTTGTGCAATTTCAGCACTTTATTCACAAACTTCTTAAATCTTCTAGTTGCTTTTACTCTGCCGTTTGTACCCGGCTTACCAGAACATGGTGCATCATCAAAAGACAGACAAGTCGTCAATGTAAAAAGGTATCTCCATCTGGTTGATAGAATACTAGTGCTCACAGCAAACCTTGTTGGCAGAAATGAAAGCATGTGACCAAGAATATCATCAGGTAAACTACTTAGCCGATCCAAACAATTCCGACTTATTGGGTCTCCTACATGATTACCAAGTTTCTTTGATGGTCTCATGGTCTTTACAGGAATCTACCTGAAAGATGCTAGCACAGATAAGTGATAATCATGTTTGTGCACTAAATCGACGGGTGATTTATCACTTTCCCCGTCTGTACTCATTCATTAACAAGCCCCCTTCCCCCTACAACTAGAACATGTGTCCCAACCCGCCTCCCCTTTTGACATATCACTAAGATAGTCCTCCCTCCGTTCCAATCATATTTGTGACGTGTCAAGAGGAAAAGCGAGTGAGATCTGAGATGGTTTACAAAATAAGATAGAGACTCTTAACCCCTTATGCCAATTTAAACTTAAACAAAAAATAAAAGCATTATACACAAATTCAGCTTTTATATATTGAGTATGAATTAACCTACTTATGTGAAATTTATTCCGATTTCAAATAGTATGAGACAAACTCAACTCACAAGAATCCTTTCCAAACTAACCCTGGTCGACTTTCAGCAATTTTCGAACAATGAAAATTACTCCATATTAAGCAAAGTAATTAATTATTGAGATAAAGGGATCAGAGGTAAAGCTCATTCAAGCACAATAATTAAGTAAAGTAATTCTCAAACAATGAAAATTATTACTCCGTTGTCTGAGCCATTTGTTTACCTTTTATATTCACATTATCGGGACAGAGGGAGTAATCTATATCACATTATCTGGACAAAGGGCATCAAGAGAAAGGAGATATTACCAGTTTACTGTTGATGTTTTGTCTCTTCAGAATTCAGATGTTGACCAAAAACCCGACTGCCTAATTGTGTAGGATTCCACATGCTTCTTAATAACTTATTAATCCTTTTATCAAATATAATAATCCTGGTTGACTTTCACCAATCTTCCATGGTACGACTCCTTTATATGATCTGCCATAAAATTGGTTGATGATGTGTCCCGCCCCTTTACCTTTTGACACATCACCGATATAGTATAGTTTATCACTATTCTAGTATACATCACATCCGAAAGGAAATGCAAGTGATTTATGAGATGATAACTAAGCAACCATGGTAATTAAGCACTTGTTTCCTCTTCCAACACAGACAGTACACTCAAATCACAAGCATGATCTCAACCACGGTAATTAAGTAAATAAAGTGTTAAACAATGGAAATTGTAAATCCACAATCAAATGCTGAACTCTGAGGATAACATGATAATTAATTAGAAACAAGTATGAGTAACAAACTAACAAAGCATAGCATGCAATATTTCTCGAGACTATTAACACTTACTAGAAACAAGAGCATATAGAGTAAATTTACCGACTCAAGAGAGTAATAAGATGTAACCTTCAGAGTCTATGAAATCAGGTCTTTACTTATGATCATCTAGTGTCAGAAGAAGCTGTAGAACGAACAAAAAATGATGAAAACATGAGACAATACAAATAGTATATGTACCTCTGTTGCGCCAATCATAAGACGTAATACAGTGGCTTTATCAGCAGTAGCTTTTAGAAGTCCGTATGAGCTTCTGAAAATAAATAACCTCCAGTGTTTTATCTTCTGTAAACTAATGTGCAACACGTAGGGTGAGGTTAGCAATGTAAATAAGTTACAACAACTTTGTGCTTTATCGTAACAACCTGTTGACAGCAGCTCAGCATTTACTTATTGCATGACTTGTTATGACTGCACTACTCGACATTCTACCAAGCTGAACGCACATCAATAACTCATGGTCATACACGAATGAGTCGTAAGTAGTATCATCATGCGAATCGTATTTGAGTTTTAGCTTTGACTTGACAAGCGAGTATGAGCCGTTCCACGAAGGACTTTATATAATAGTACAGTAGAAATAATAGTCAATTTAAATTTCAAGTCAAGTGGTCTTAGGCTAGTTATTCTAAGGCGGTCACACAACCTTTTTCAGAATTAACTCTGAATCATACATGGTAGAAGGAAGAACACCCAGTTCTAATAGAGAGTCTCCACATAATTTTTTTCAGAATTCTCTAATCACACAAGGAAGACGACGACAGTGAAAGAACAAGAAAAAGAAGAAGAGAGATTAAATTGCGTAAAATGGTTCAACATTAATAAACATAATAGATATAAGAAAATGGATAGAATGGTTCAATAAACATACAGCCCTATGTTTCACTCCATTCCATATCCATCAAAATGAGGGAAATTGCATCAGCGACTCCCTTACGCACCACATTTCTCACTACTGAGGAACTTCTACATAAGACATGCAATGAAAGCTAGGGACAGCGACCTTGTTTATTTCTAGACAGCAATCTAACGAAGCCCTTGGAAGCATCAACAAGTCATTGATAATCTTCAGTTCCTCCTCCGGATTCGGATTAAAATGGCATATTGTAAAGACGACCAACCTCTTAAGAACACTTGCATTTCTAAGAAGATGCCCCATAAGTGACAAGGAACCCTTATGCCCACAAAAGTTGCACACTTCAATCACTTGGGCGTGACACGAAAAAGGGACCAGAGCCTCTAGAGGGATGTCTGAAGGTGACTGATAGTTACAGGCACATCGATCCGGATAGTAATGTCCTGATGAACATTGGCAGCAATGAAATCCCTGGATAACAAATTCATGAAGTGAGAAGAAAAAAAGGGATAAAAAAAACATCTGTTTTACACTCTCTTGTGTAAGACGGCCTAGCACAAGAACTTTTCTAGTTACACTAATAAAGCTATTATGAGTTGATGCTAACCGATCCAAAGATGACAGTTTCAAGTTGAGGAGATTTGTCAATCAAGCTTGTCACATATTTCCATGATTCATAAGGACAGTCATCAAGTTGTAATCTTGACAGACTAGGAAAATCAGGCATTTGCTCCTCGTCACCCAGCGTGTAAAGAGTCTGCAACATAACATTTTATTTTAATAGTATGAGCGTTAAAAATATGTTTCCATTTTCAATGAACCTGAAGACTCGCTATGTTCTGTGACTCCAGATGGATTCTAATAGACTCGCTATGCAAAATAATGTACGGGTCATCAATACTAAACCAGTCAACCTCTATGTGCTGCAAGCTAACAAAGTGTTAGGCTTCATAAATCATAGATATAAATGACACATACCATTTGTGAGTCCATTTCAAAAGATAATTTTGAGGCTTTATAGGCAGCGGCTTTAAGAAGTTCGCGGTCATACCCGACTGAATCTTCACTAGCATCAAAATCATCATATGTATAGCACATAAAACTTAGTTCTGCCTGGATAAAAGAGCATGAATATTTCCACGACGGAACAATTTTTACACCAATATTTGAACTGTAAGTTAAATATGCCAGATTAGGGGCATCAATCTCAAATGTACCGAGTCGAAAGCTGCACCGTTCCACTACTAAAACTTTGAGTATTCCAGTACGATAGATAGCATGACCATGAGCGTCAGAGGCGCAACACTTGAGAGTCAATTCTTCAAGCGAAACACAACTATAAAACAATCTTTCCATAGAATTAAAATCAGTGAATATGATCCTATCCAGATTAAGAATCTTGAGATTTGGCAACGAGACTGATGGAGGAGTTTGGAAGAGATTGTGAAAACTTGATATTGTCAAACTTACTAGTGTTTCACACATGAAGGAAACTTCAGGCAAACAATAATCACCCTGACCGAGAAACTTATAATGAAGCTCTTGAACACCTTTTTGTACCGCAACACTAATCCATCGATTCAAATCGGAATTATCATAGGTGCATTTACAAAGTAAAGTAAATTTGTTGATGGGTGAGATTTGGTGCAATTCCAAAACTTTATCAACAAACAGCTTAAACTTTCGCGTTGCTTCTATAACCTCATTTCTTCCCGGAAGACCAAAACATGGTGCATCATCAAAAGAAAGACTAGTTGTTAAAGTAAAAAGGTACCGCCATCTCGTTGATAAAGTACTTGTTCTCACGGCACACCGTGTTGGCAAAAAGGAAAGCAAGTGACTAAGCAGTTCCTCCGGTAAACTGGTGATCCTGTCGAAACAACAATCCTCACTTATCGGGTCGTCTACATGTTTACCAAGCTTCATAGGTGGTCTCATTGTCGTTAGAGGACGGACTCTACCTGTAATGTAATGCAAGATTATAAGGCTGAAATATGGTATAACCACGCTCGTAAGGTACATTATATCTACAGAATCAATAGATATCCCGGTGATTAACACTTTCCTCGTCCATTATGAGCATGGCTGAGACAAGGTCATGTGTCCCACTCCCTTCTCCTTTTGACACATCGATCAACAAGATATTATAGTTAATGAGTTACCACCATTTTACTTACCTAAGAAGTGATGTGTCAAAATGAGAAACGAGTGAAACACGAGATGGTGCACAAAATGGGACAGAGGATTTCGACCCCTTTCATATTCTAACTCGGACATGCAAAACTTTAAATCAAACATAATACACTAATTTCAGCATTTACTGTATGATGAATTAACAATGGAAATCATTAATCCACAATCAAATACTGAACTATCTCAATCACAAATATAACAAGTTATTGAATTTGTGATCATCAATTGCATGCAAGTTGTTGAGCTAACATTTGTGATCAATATTTGAAATTAATTGGGTTTTCAGCAAGATTGATCAACATCTTATAATAAGAACAAATTAGACAATAATAGTAAAACCTGAAAATTAAATTAAGATACAAATAATAAATGAGATAAAATTGAAATTACCTTGATGATTAAGTAATAAGTAGAACACTGAAGTTGGAAGATGTTTTAGGTTGGAATTAATGAAGATGATTTTTCTACTTAAAAGGCGAAGGTTCAACTTGCAAGGGTCTTCTTGTCAACTTGACAACATATGTCGTGGCAGATTCTCTTGCTTCCATGAAATTCACAAATTCTCATTATAGACACTATCCGTCTATACGTATAGACGGATACCATTTCCCCTCACAAAATACTCATTTGCCATAAAGTGGGAAGTACATGGGGGTGCCTCACTTTGTCCCCCCTACCCATTTTATTAAAGTTCTTTACCCGTCTGTACGCCTCACCCGTCTGTACAAGACCTATTGCATGAAACTAGACTCTAATAATCAGGCTAGTCTAGCTTAAGACAGAACTATCCCTCCTAAATTTAAGACGGTTAAATATCATCCTATATGGTACTCTCTCTATTTTTTATATATGACTTTCTCACATTTCGAGACACTTCCTTCTCTCTTCAATACTCCCTCCATTCAACTCCACACTACTATTATCTATTTTGTACAATATTCATAGTTAAACATTCAATTTCAATTTTCTCCCAATACATAAGTGAAAATATATTCATGTGGGATCTTGTTTTATTCGTCGTTACGAGTACATTAAGAATATCTAACTTTTATATTTTTTGCAAATACGTAGCTAACGATATTTAGCGCGTAAAAGACGCGTTGGCAAACGTGAAAAAAGAAAGTGGTAGTGTGGAGTTGAATGGAGGGAGTATCTCTTAAAATATAAGACGAAATCTTATGATATGTATACTCATATGAAAGAGTTTTTCGTAAGGAATTTAATGGTACTATTTTTATATTTTTTGAACAAATATATTTTTGTAAATATTAAAATCAAAAGCTTACCTCGTAAATGCAAAACGTCATATATAAAAAAAATGGAGGGAGTATATAGGATAAATCTTTTACCTTTTTCAATGTAAAAGTAAATTAATGCAATTAAACTTTAAGTAACATATAATTTCCTCATTTATTTTACTGAGATTTCCAAAAACTAACATTCAATTTTCCATATTTATAACAAATTTCCAAAAATTTATTCCCAAAATCTTGCATAGCACAACAATTTGTGAGTGAACTTACAAACGAGATAAACATTGTTGATTGGCAAATTTTTCAAGACGAAAGGTAGAAAAATTGCATTTATCAACATTAATATTTTGTTTTCCTCCTAATAATTTGTTTTCCTCCTGTATTCTTTAGGGTAAGTTACTCATTAATGTTTCTTAATTCTTGCTACTCTCTTTTTAATTATGTTCTTTTGTTTTTGGAGATTATGTTCAGTTCCTCTTTGTAATTCGATTTATATATTTCTTTTAATCTAGTTAATAGTCTTTTTTTAGTGTTGTTTTTAGTTTATTGAGTATTTAAAATCAGTCGGACATGAGATTTAAAAAATTCAAATTATGTTATTAGAGTCGTTGCGCAAAAAAAAAAAGAAAAACCAATATACATAATTTCAGCAAGGTAAAATTGTAAAGGGCCCCAAACTATAAATTTGCACAGGGGCCCCTAAAACCCTGAGACGATCAAGCTTATTCATCTCATATAAGTATATTTGACCATCTTAAGCTTAAGAAGGATAGCGCCCTTCTTGAGTACTCCCTCATCGCGGTCAATTATTGTCCTTTGTTTTGGTACAAAGACCAATGAAAGAAGAAAAAGTTAATAATTAGATGACAGGTGGACCAAATTGGATGTAAATGTCAAATCTTTCATCAAATTCATTTCTAAAATAAAAAAAAACAACAATTAACTAAAACCCACGAAATAAAATAGAACAATAAATAACTGCGACAAAGAGAACATATATTTAATATCGATTAAACTTATTACTAACAATACTAAG
Source organism: Silene latifolia (assembly GCF_048544455.1). Taxonomy (NCBI): domain Eukaryota; kingdom Viridiplantae; phylum Streptophyta; class Magnoliopsida; order Caryophyllales; family Caryophyllaceae; genus Silene; species Silene latifolia. The sequence goes on from NW_027413701.1 coordinate 3,018,461, forward strand.
TTGCAATTTAAAACCCAGAACTAGATCCTCATATTTACTATCTCCATTAAACTTAGGGCGGTGATTTTCGCAATCTACGGTTTATTCGTTGTAGTACACTGTTGATAATTATACCCTCTCATCTTAATCTCATTTTTCTCTAATTTATCTCTAATCTATTCTCTCTAATTTTACATATCCCTTCTCATCTAATTTTACATCACTCTATTTTTAGCTAAAGTTGTCGTCGTTTGGGGAGGGGTTCGCCGGCGCAGTAGGTCGTCGGTGGTGAATCATAAGCGGGTTGGGATAGGGTGGTTGCGTGGGGTTGGAAAACTGGGTGGGATAGGGTGGTTGCAGTGGTCGTCGGCACGGGTAAACTTCACTGGCCGATCAGACTGGAGGCGCGCGGTGGTGGGGTTGCAGAGTGTTGGTGATTTAAGAGTAATTACCGGTTCATTTGGCGTAATTAAGATTGGTTCACTGATGGGTAATTTCTAAATAATATAATACGAGTTCGGGAAGTACGGAGTGTACGCTCGTATAATTATTTACGGGATTGCTGAATAGTTTTCGCAACGTGGTCCCCGATGGGGGTTCGGGGGCAACGCCCTCAAAACTTTGGCAGTAATTAAATTCCGCGTAATTTAAATGCTTTTAATCTTAATCTGTGAAGAGTTACAACCCTTCACAAATGCATCCCCCTGTTTCCCTGACACCCAATCCTTTCTATATAAATAGAATAAGGATGAGAAGAAAAGATATAGAAAATTATAATCTTCTACTGCATCAAAAAGAACGTTTAACATTCTACACAAAATATTTTCTATATTACGTCTCTGATTTTTGTGCCTAAAATCAGAGGGCACCGTCTTATCTCAGTAGAAAGTTCGATTATACCCAGGCACTGTTAAGGGTCGAATTATTCTATTAGGAAAGCGGAGTCGATTCGGTGCAGTTTTATTGTCAATTCCTTTTTCATACATACTCAAAATCTAACACAGAGGCGGCAGGTGGGTTGCTGTGTGGTGCGTGGGTTTGGTTGGTGTTGTTGGTTCCTGTGTACTGCACGTTGAATTTTTTTATTAAACGTAGTATGTAATCTAGGCAATTTTGGTGTAATGTTGTACTGCGATAACAATTTGTGTAACACCGTTCCGACGAGTGCGGCGATCACTGTTACCTCACCAGCTGCCACAGTCAGACCAGCAACACCTGGCCATAAACCGCCACCAATGAATCCCACCATAGCCAGAGGCGAAGCCAGATCTTTTTTTTTGGGTAGCGAATATCTTAAGACTGTACTATTTTGGAAACCGAAAAAACGCACTCTATACTATGTTATAAAAATTAAAATTATAAATTCACAATTTACGTTAAATGGACGCAATAAGATACTTCAATTAATCATTTTTAATTTTACAAAAATAATTTTGAATTTTTACTTGAAACTCACAATGAATTTAACATTTTTTATGTAATGGCGTAAACATCTTCTAAGAATTCAATAATTTATCTTTCTTTACTTTTATTTTTCGACATTATTTTGATTCGTACTTTATACTCCGTCACTAAAAGAAAATTAACCATTTTAGGATAAAAAATAAGTTCTTAGTACCCTAAAATAATGAATATTGACAATTTGAAATAACAAAAAACAATAAATGCCCTAAATTAATTAAAGAGACATGCTAAGTGGAACACCATTATTCTTACCACCGAATCTACTTTGCTGCGAATCTACTTTGCTGCTTTTCTTATGCGCTTTAATATATTTATTCTTTCACTGATCAGATTTGGGGTTGCGATAATGCGACTTATTTATTGTTTTTTTTTTCACGGGTACTGGCGGCTACCCCTTGCTACCTACTAGCTTCGCCCATGACCATAGCATAATAATTAGGCCTTAATTAATTTAGATATAAACCTTAATTTAAAACGGAAAAAAATTATAAGAAAGATTTTATTAATTTTTAATATAAAATTAACAATTAAATACATGCTCGTCAATCAAATGATTATTCATAGTTGAAGAATTTTAAGGAGATTCAAGAAGGGAGTAATGTTTCAATAATAGAGAGAATGTAGAGAGAATTTGATTTGATGTTTGTTTAGTCAAGGGTAGAGAAATGAAAATTTTGGTCCAAAAAGTACTGTAATGAGTAAAAATCGTACTGAGAAAACAAATTTCGTTAAACTTATTAACTTGCAATTTTTAAGTGGGATTTTTCAATAATTATGTTTAATCGGTTTTTCAACCGGCAATTAATTATTCTCTTTGTCTCATTCATTTGTTTGATTTTTGTGTTTTTCTACATAGTACCCTTTAGTTTTTTCGTTTTCTATATGGTACCCTTTCACTTTTTAGAACTTCCGTGGTACCCCTAAGTAGAGATAGGATATTAGAAAGTTTGTTTGTTTCTTAATAGAATTAGGAAGGTAGACTATTTTCTTGGCAAAGAGTTATTTGTACTACCCTATAAATAGGGGTTGTTAGATTGCTCATAATTGTACCCAAAAATTGTGAGAGAGAGCCTCTACCAAGTCAAATTTGAGAGTTCTCAAAGTTATAATGTAACAAAGAGTTCTTTGTAAGTGGCCTTATTAATTAATAAAATAAAGGTGTAAGAGAATTCTTATACTAAAATCGTGTGGGCTTTTCCATACATTGTTTTTATTTACTACGTAATACCTAACAATAATTATAATTGACATTTGCTTATACTCCATCTCCCACTATCAATATCCTAACCCCAACCCTCACTTCTACCAACAACCACCTTTAACTCCGACCTTCCTCTCTCCCAACCACATCCGCCACCATGGTAGTAGTGATAATATACTTATTGATATTTACGTGAAATGCCACCCCTTTAAGCTTTACATATTTTACGGAGTACGTACATCACACTTCTATAAGTTCCATAAATTCTCATTTAAGACGGACCGACATATCCGTATTAATCCAATTGTATAAGTTTTTGGCACGGTGACACCAGTTATGCTATGAATGTAATAAGATTAGTAATACGGAGTACAACATCTATAAAACTATATTAAAATGGTAACCTTAAAATGCCACGTAGACAAAGCCACCCACATAGGCGAAGAAAAAGCCACGCGTGCATTATGAATGCCACATCTATAAATCTATATAATCTATACTATATAGTTAAAAGGCAACTTAATACATTTAATTTTTTGCCACGTAGGATTATCATAATAAAATTCTATTATTTTATATTGTTAGTATTAAGGCAACTTTAATAAATTTATTAAAATTCATTATAAGGTTTAGTAATATTTTTTTTTTGTGGAAACCATAAGATCATGATTTAAATTATAAAAATAAATTAAGAATTTAGTCTCATCATTTAAATCATTCAATTTGTTCATCTAACTCCTCCTTAACCATAAATATAGTAGATAAAAGGTCTTATATAGTAAATAAAAAATCTAATAATTTGGATTATAAAGCTACTAACATCCACAAATTTATAAATATAATTAAAAGGAAAACCAAAATATCTATCATCATCAATATGTCATATTTTAATTACATATACAAGATAACTTTTTAAACGACTTTCATGCAAAGTGGAGTTTGTAAGAAAAATAAAATAAAATAATAATAATAATAATGCAAATCTTTTACATATCATTTCTCATTTTCCGATATTTATGTTTATATTAAACTTCATAATAATGAAAAATGGATGCTCAAAAATCATGAACTTGATCTTTATTTATACCTATATTAAATTTGATAATAATGAAAAAATAATATTTAATAGCCATAAAACGCATCCTCAATTGTTTATATATTTTTTATGGAAGGCAAAATTTGTAAGCAAAATTTTTTTATCTCTATCGTTAGTAGAATGGTATGTGTCACCGATATTATTAACTAATTTTTTTATTTTTTTATTGGAAGTTTCATTGGGTTATGAAGTGTTCATCACATTTTCAATTTCGCGTATGTGTTTGTTTTGTTCTCATTTAGGTGCTATCAAGATTATTTATTGTGTTAAGCTCTTCCAAGGTAAATATACTCACACTCTACGATTTGATTATCATTCTCTCTTTTTTTTCATTACTTAAGGTGAAACTAAGTTAATAACGATAATATTGCATAAAACAAATTCCACTATTATTGTGTTACTTTTTTTTAATAGGTATAATTTATTGAAGAAAGAAGATTATAAGGAGAAATGAAATACTAAGATTGCTTAAACAACTATATTTTACATACTAACTAAAGATTGGTGACATCAACGTGGAATCGTGGATGATTAATAATTTTTTGAACATTTATTATATATATTTTGTAATATCACAAAAACTCCGGAGAGACAGTCTCTCAATAACGTTATTGAGAGACCTTTCACATGATGGGGCGAGGGACCCACTGAATTTTTTTTTCCGTGTTATGTCTCCCACTAAATTAGTGAAACACGGTCTCTCATGAGACCTACTGTTGAAATATATGGCTAAAAGGTGGAAAATTTGAGGGGATGACATATCATTTTTTGTATAATATTGTTTAATAGGTGAAATATTCGGCAATAATGATCCAATTGTTGTTCAAGTTGTCGCTGCTTTAAAATTTTTAGTTCCGTAATTTATTATTGTATTAGCTTCAATTTTATGGGGGTATGAAATGTTAGTTTTGTCATAACATTTCTAATTGTGTGTTTTTTGTTATTTTCAGAATTGTTGATGAAATTTTGATATCTAATTTGTGAGAATGCTCTATCTTTGGGGATCTTTGTTTGATAATATAGTTTTGTTTAATTTGGTTATATGAATACCATACTTATATTATTAATTCATTTTAGCTTGCATTGAGTTACTTTAGTTTTGATATGGATATTTTAGGCCTCGTTTGGTTCATCTTGGAGTTTGATTAACACCGGAAAATACAATTCACGTGAATTATTTTCCTATATACAAATTCACGTGAATCCGAAAAACTTGTTTGGTTGCGGATGTAGGAGTTGAATTCCTAGGAGTTGTCAACTACCTAGGGGGAGTAGGTAATCCAACTCCTCCATCATGTAGGGCATTTAAAACTCCTAGGAAAATTGAATGCCTACATTTTACAAAAAATGGCAACCAAACACTCTCCATTGGTTACAATTCATGGGATTTTAATTTTCCCATGAATTAAATAGGCAACCAAACAAGGCCTTAGTGTATCTAATGTATGAAATTTTAATTTCTGATAAACTGTTGTATAAAAGACTAATTGAATTTATACAACCCTTAAAACATGAAAACCGTAAATTGAATTGATCGTAGTATGTTATTGTATTAAATCACTAAATTATTACACTACAAACAGAACAACCCGTGAATTTCACGGGTCAAAAAACTAGTTAGCCTATCAAGGTTGTTAAGAAAATGCAAATTTTGTCAATCAATTTTTAATCATGCACCGTCCTCAAATTAGTCCCACACTCCCACCAATCACCTACCCCCTTCAAAATTACAGTAACGTAAACTGCGACTGTACCTCTACTTAGCTTTACATGAGAAGACACGATATTACTTTCTACTAGGTAGTATCCCGCGCTTCGCGCGGCCTGTTTTAAAATGTTATTATTATAACTGAAGAAAAATAATATAATTCATATATGATCTTTAATATTTTTACTTATAAATAAAATAAAAATAAATTAGTTTTCCTCAAATATAATTTTTTTAGGTTTAACTTCAATGTTTTAAAATAAAATACATACAATTTCAATTAAAACTTAAGTTATAATTAATTATGCATGATCAACGTTTTATAAATAAATTTGTGGCCGATTAAATATCATATTAATTAAAATAAAATTTGTTCAAATAATGTAACAATCAACATAAAGTTTTCAAATTATATCATTTCATGATATACTATGTTCCAAATCAATTAATATTTGAAAAATATGATGTGAATATAATTTTATGCACTTTTTAACTTTTTAAGTATAACGTAACATATTTTTGTATCAAACATACATGGTCTAAATACAACTTATTCAAATATTTTGGTTGTGTCTTGCATGTGTTATGTGTCAAACATATCTATAAGAAATTTGCACCTTTTATTTTTTTAAACAATTATATATAATGATGTTTAAGAGTTTTTACTTGTAAATAAAATAAATTGAACTTTCACAAATAATAATCTTTGAGGTTTAACTTCAAAGTATTTAAAATATAACATATAATTAACTAAAAGTAATATTTAGTTAGTCATAATCAATATTTATACTTGACATATACATATTTAATTGAAGATATTAAAAAAATGTAATGTGTTCTCTACTTTTTTATATCGTTTAGAAAATTATATTGTATTACTTAATAATCATTACTTTTGTTTTTATTATTCAAATGCATTCGCGATCACTGTTTACATACATACTCGTACAAAATTATATTCCAAATATATTTTTCTTAATGGAGTTAATGGTCTAAATTTTATAACTTTCTCAAAATATTTTTTTTACGTAAACGTAAAACATTGCGGGACACTCAATTTAATCATCTCTACATTTCAAAATATTTCAATAAATATAATGAAATTATACTCAATTGAAAGCATTTTTCGCAATGAACGTTGTTATTTACATTTTAGAACTTCTTTCAAAATATATTTTTAATAAATTTAGAATCAAATCCTCGTAATTATTTAATATAATATTATAATAAAATTTATTAAATAATAATTAATATTTTGCTGAGATTTATACAACATTTATTAGGTTCATATTAAATGATTAGCTGTAATTAATGATTGTCATTAAGATTGTATAGGACACGTGACACATCCACAATAATGCTTCGCGCGATCAATTTGTATACTTTATTATTATATAAATTGAAGGAAAAAAGGATAATTGAACACGGGATTTAAAATTTACTTATAAAAAAATAGTAACATTTTTAAAATTTTAGTTTTTAAGTTTAATTTCAAAATATTTTCAATTACAATACATACAATATTATTTATAAGTACTCCGTAATATGCAGTAGCTAGTTATGTATGATTCTAAAACGAACCTTGTGTTATCCTACGCAAAAACAAAAATTAGGAGATACGGCCTCTGTGTAAGTTATTGAGAGCACTATTTCATACTTTTTCATGTATTTTTTCGCGACCATTTTATCGTTAGGTGTGATCCAAAGTGGCGCTTTAATAACGTACTTATTTTCATAATAAGTAACTAATAAGTATATTCATTGTATCTTTAAAAGTGATTCACACTTGTTTTATTAATTGCGGCATCGTGTCCTACTTTTAGTTACAAAAATGCTCCTAAATAAATTTACTATAGCACCCATGATAGTGGGTTTGTCGCACTCCCCAAATCAAACAAATAACTCAACTAATGTAGTAGGGTAGTCGAGGTCGAACCACAAGGAGATCAAGTTTGAATACTAGTTTTGTCTTAGATTAAAAGTTAGCTACGTGAATCATGAAGTTGATTAATATTAAACTAATTGTCAAACTAAAAATAAATTAAGTAAGACTACTAAATTAAGTAATAAGTAATAGAATAATGGTTAAACAATTAAGGAAAGCCTAGGGCACGATTAAACTACCAACATTCATAATCACCTTTTGGTTCCGTCAATTAGTCATCTAGGGGTAATTTAGTTAGAGGAAAACGCCTCTAATTCGCCTATTAACTCCCTCTCGGGTTCATAATAGGACACTAGCAATCCCGACTCACCTCCCTCCCGGGTTCGTGACTCGGACTCCCTAACACAAATATTGGTCAAGGTCATTAAGTCTACGATAGATTCCTCGTCTTTCCAACCCTTTTCCCAAAGGTGAAGGTCAAACCGGTTCCCAAAGGCACCCTTTTTAGGTTCTCCCTCTCGGGTTCAACCCAAATCGACAAGGAATGTAAATGGATAGTCAATTGTGGACCTAACCAATTTCCATTGGTGGACAAGGGTCTACAATCAACCAAATTCCCAAATAAAACATTAACAAATTAACCCCTTTGGTAACCCCACTAATTTCCCCTTGACAACTAATTTAAATGGAATTAATTAGGTTAATTACTCATGTTAGTGTCTAATCGCATCCTAGTAAATAAATTACTCACTAATCATATTCAATCCAACACAAGACACATTTATACTTGCTTTAAACATGGTATTAAACAAAGTAAAGTGATAAAGATTGAACCTTTAACAACTAATCTCAAAACTAAACATGAATAAATTTACACTAATCCTAATAAGAGTAATAAAGGCTACAACTTGACTAATTAAAGTACTTAAACTAATTAAAAACATAACAATAATTAAATGACAATAAGAAAAATGGAGAAAATAAATGATACCAAACTTGTATTAAAAGGAATGAGAAGGTAAATCTTCATACAATTATTGTAACTTGAGAAGATAAACTAGCTTGATTTTAAGAACAATAAAGGGAAGATTGGTGAATTTTTGTGATTTTTGAAGAGATCCTCCTCTCTGCCTATTGTCTGCTCCCGTCTTTCTGCCTTCTGCTCAGCCGAAAACACACCAAAAATCTGACGGCTGCCTTACCCTTCCACACTCAGGACCCCCCTCCTGTTTTCGTCTTTCTGCCTACCAATACACCAAAATCCAGCTGCCCTTTACATTTCTCCTTTTTCTCGGGCTCAATGAATAGTGGACTGGTGGTATTCTTTTTGTTTGGGCCAAAGAGCAAGAAATGGTGAGTTATTGCCCAATCACATGGAGCCTTCAAACAAAAATCAAGTTGGGAATAAGGGGACATAGCTCATGAGCTAGTCACGTGAATTTCACCCAACCAAAAATTAGACTTTGATCCATCTAGTTTATTTCGGTTTTCGTTCCATTTGGTACCTATAAAACAAAACGACAAAAACAGTACCACAAATTCCGACATAATATATAAAATAACACATTATTATGTAAACTAGTTAATATGATACTAAGTCCTAAAATAAGTACATAATGCTAAATCGTGTTATTAATTTGAACAAATACGAGATAAAATATGGGTTAAAAACAAGTAAAATAACGTGTTATCAAACCACTTTTTAGTAAATTTACGTGTTGCTGAGCTACTTGGCTCATTATGCAGTGAGTTAATAATGCTTGGCGCATCACTGTTTGTCGTTGATGGTAAACTTCGCAAGTTGTCATCGATACTTTACACTAAGTCACAACAAACATTATACTATAAAATAATCAAATTACTGATTATTTGTCATATCCGATAATATATTTCTCGTTTTTCTTCATTTCCGATATTTCTTTCTTTCATGTGATTCCTCACTTCAACACTTTTCCATTTGATAAATTACAATATATTCTTTTAAAATGAAAACAATGACCAAAACAGTTCAAGATAAAACTAATTTTGAAGATAAAAATATTTGAAAACAAAATGGTGTCATTTTCTCTTTTTGGGCATCCTCCAAGTACTCTCCGGATTAAATATGGACTCAATCGGATGATTGTACATTTACTTGGAAAAAAAAAAGGTAACTGAATGGTTGTACATTTATTTGGAAATAAAAAAGTAAATGAATGGGATTGAATCAATATATATATATAAAAGAGGCTTTTTTCAGGCAATTCTAGAGACTCCAAGTTTTTCAAAACACTATTTCTATTTTGAAATAAATAAATAATTAAAAGATAATTTAATTTGATTAATAACAATAAAGATAAAATAACACATTAAATTTGAATCTCTATCCTTAACTTATTAGAGTTTGTGTTGGAATCATAAAAAGAGAATTGACATATGTATATAAGTAAAAAGTTACATCTTCAATTCCTACCCGCCATTCTTTGTCTATGATTTCTTAGTGCCTATCCCTCATTCTTTATCTATGATTTGTTATTTTGTTAGTGTGGTCATGTATGCACATTATTGTTTTATTTTTATCATTGTCAAGTTATTTTATCTTTTTGAACTCACTTTACTTAAACGTTTTTTCAATGCAGAATATCAACGATGCATATTTCAACAGATATTACGGTATGTTTTACTTCTTCTATACACCGTATTTATAATTTACGAGTACAAATCTTTTAATTTTAATTTGTGTCAGGGGAAGATATGTGCAAACAAACATGGTTTGAACTGGTGGAACTGTGGAAGTGGTCCGGTAAGTAAGACTTTTTTTCGAGTAATTTGGTAGTCTCTAAGTTTTTTTTTATTTCTTTATTAATTCTTTTTTGGCACATATACTCTATAAGTTTCAAAATTCATTCTCTGGCCATAGAATCTGATATGTTTTATGATTATAGTTTGCAAATTTATAAGTATGTAGTGTGTGCATTGTGATTATGGTATTAACAATAATAGCTTTTGATTTTTTCTTCTACCTTGGGATGAAAGAATCATTTACATAGACCATACATATAATTTGAGTCAAAATCCTCTCTATTTCTTGGATTGTAAGTATTTGAATGGTATTAACAATAATACTTTTTCTTTTCAGTTAGCGTTGGGTAATCCAATGGGAAAATGGAGAGCATAGTTCAGGATTCTTACCTCCTGGTGTCCCATCCCTGAATGGCTTCGACGATGGAAAAATCGAGTTCAATGAGTTTTTTAAGCTTCCTGTCACCTTACATGGAAAAAATACTCAGGGTTTTCAGAAGAATAACTTGGATTTCAACCTGTATGGGCCGAAAAAAGATAAGGCGATAAAGGGTCAATTGTTAGGTACTGCAAGTATAAATCTTGCAGAATTCGGGATTATTAAGGATGCGCAGACGATTACTGCTCCGATTACAATTATGAAAGTATCGAAAGATGCTTATCCTGTTCTGTATGTACAGATACAGCCTTTTGATAATGATGGTATTGAATCTGTTCTGAGAATGATGAGTGAAGATTGTGACGATGATGAGATCGCTTCTATTACTGATGATGATGACTCGAGGACTCCGACTGGTTTTGCAGCCGGGAATTCGACTTTTAAGATGGATGAAATGCTCAGCTTTGTCAATCTAATCGTCTATATTCATGAATAGATGAATGATAATTATATAAATTTAAAGAAAAATGAGTTTCAAGTCATTTAAATTTAAATATCGTGATTTATAAAACCGTAAAAAAACCAACGGCATAAATTTGCCGTACAAGAACTCCATGGGCATGCTCAAGAAATAATGATACACTAATAAATAATGCAGGGATGCAATACAAGAAGGAAGGAAACCATCTTATTATATACTATGAGGCAAACAACACGAGAAAAATCGACAATGAAACTACACATGACACTAATACGTGTATCAATTAGTGTAGCTACGTTAAATTCCTACTGCTTCAAATTTATGTATGCAAACAAGATTAGAGGAGAAAACTGACTTAGCATTGATGACCTTTGAGAGTATATAATAGTAGAAAATATAAGAAAAATGAGAGTTCAAATTGAGAAAATTGGAATTGTGTATTTTTCTTCGAAAGTAGTTAATAATGACTCAAATTATACAAAGATGAGAATTCTTATTAACACAAATACTTGTGTAAAATGTTTTACACAAATTTATCATTAAACAAGATCTTTATGTGTATTTTTTTTCGAAAGTAGTTAATAATGACTCAAATTATACAAAGATGAGAAATTGGGGATTTTTTTGGGGGGAGGATTATACATTTGGGATTGGTTTTTGGGAATGAAAAGGACATACTCACACTAACGTATTCACTTGGGGGTTTGCAGATTAATTTTCTTTTATTTTTCCCCTTTTCAAGTAAATTCAATAATTTACGACTTACTGTTACCGGTTAGTTTCCCTTAGGACGGATAGTATCATTTCACTCGAAAATATAAGACAACACATCTTAAGTAAGGATTAGTTACTAAACCCTATATATACCCAAAAGTGGTACTCTAATTATTTTTAATTCCAACTTGATTGAAACATGATGTTAATGTTTATAATTTCCTTCGACTGTTTTATTTGCCTTCAATTTTAATAGTATTAACGAAAATTTATAATTGTGAACAACGTTTAAAATGGTAAAAAAGTTCCACAACAATTAAAGGAGAGTCAAATTTGAAACCCGTGCAACGCACGGGCACAAAATCTAGTATATAATATAGTAATGTTTTATGAGAGGAAATAAAGAGGATCCATTTTGATTGGTAATAGGGCGGATAAGTGACTCTTTGAAGCACTTTTAATTTGCTAGTAGTGAAGCGGTTGGAGCCGATTTCTTTGTCCAACTAAGGATTTGTACGTATAAATTTGAGACTTTTCAACTCATCCAAACCCATAATCTGATTGATTGAGCTTCAGTTTCCAAACTTCCAAATTTTAAGGAGATCATTTCTTATAGGAAGCAAAAGAAAAATTGCAGAGGAACAATTGGAAAAAGCTTACTCTGTACATTTTATTTCTTTGCAAATTGTCTTGTAAAAGTATCAAGAAGAAACAAATGGCGGAGTGAATGTGTGAGCAAAAGAATTCTACTGTATATATTTATAGTACGCATCGATAAAGGAGGTATGCGTTGAACATCGAATATGGACAATTTATAGAGATGTTGATATTAATATTTTAATAAGACCTTTTCAATACTCCGAAATTCTCGATGTGATGAAATACTTGGAATATATCCATTGAACATAATCTTTCGTTTACTTTGAATATATAGCTTGGAAAGATACAATTCTATGTATCCGGCAGATTATCTATCTTTGGTTAATGACCAAATTTTATATATCAAATTATCGTAATTGTAGTTTGTAATTTTATAATACATTTATTAAACTTTAATTAATACTTTACTGAGATTTACATAGTATTTATTATGTTTATATTTAATGTTCTGTTGTAATTAATACTTGTATTTAATGCTGGGTTGACACGTGGCGCATCCATAACGCTTCAACCCAGTTTTATATATATATACTAGATTTAATGCCTGTGCGATGCACAGGCCTAGAAGTAATATTCTATTGTATATGGCGCAGTACTCCATAAATTGTTAAATGTTAAGGCGTATTATCTAACATTTTTGTGAAAAGCATTTTTTTGTAACTTTTTTTAATTAAACTCATTCTCACTTCTCTTCATTGAGATATTGCTACATTTTTTTTTTTTAAAAAAAGAAAGTTCTCGCTATACTCACATATTCAAAATTACGATATCAAAGGCTAGTGATGATCATCATTGTTCATGGCCTTGAAAACACTTACAGTAGTTCTTATGTACTATCAGAAGTAATTGTATCTTTCTTATTCTACTGAAAATTAGTACGTGTAAATACCGACATTTAGTCGTGCATATGAAAATCTAAATTATAATTCATGCAATAGTCAAAACTTTTATCATATAGAGTTACTTTGTATATTTGTAGTGTTTGGTTTCCAGTAAGTGGTAAAATTTGAATAATAAAGCGACCGTTAGAGATAAACAAAGCTCTTGGTCAAGGTGGGACTGTAATTATAGAACGGATTCTTGCTTGATCGAACAAATTTAATTTACAATGATCTAGATTACATTATTATTTATTAACATTAGTCCGTAAAATAAGCTATATATACCTGTATGGATGAGTTGGTGGATTGGGAGACGACAATATATAATACACACATTCATTCTGATTTAAATTCCTTGAGTTTTTTATTCTCGGCAAACATTAGTCGTTAGTGTTTTATATATACATGGCATCTAATTAAGATAGATGATGATAAAGCTATAATAGAGAATGCAGTTAGTCATAAAAACTCTACCTCATCTGGTTGGTCAAGAGCGGATCATAGATTTCTACATAAAAACTCTACTCAACCATGTTAATATGATCCGAGTACATTATAGATTTTTTTATATTTCACCCAAGCTATAATATTCCTTTCTACTTATATTTTAATTATTTGTATGATGCATAATTTTTTTTTTGAAATCCCAAAATGGGTTGTCTTATATATCAAGATCAATACTAACAAAGTTTTGAGCCGAACGAGGTAACTCTCCGACCCATATCTTCCTACAAAGATGCATTGAACCCCAATGAGCAAGTTCGTGCGCCACTCACAAACGACCAAACAATACAATCAAAAAAGTTATAAAAGAGATAAATATCATCTAAAACCAAATGAAAATCACTCCGTCCAGTCGATTTTCCCTTCAACGCGTCAATCAAACTCTTGCAATAAAAAACCAAAATATGATGCATATTTTGGTTAAACTAAAAATAATCTAGGCAGTTTATAAAAGTTAGACTCAATAATATTGTCACAAAATTCAACTTTTAATGAGAGGCTTAGAGCGAAAAAAAACTTTTAAAGAGAGGAAGTTAAATAGTTTACAATTGTTATTCTTGTGATCTTTCGAAATAATAGTTCTTCATAAAAACAAAAAATAGGATAATTAGAACAGACTTAAAGTGAGAACTACTCACTTAATAGAATTCCGAAATAATCTCTCTCTACTTTTTTGCGTCTATTTTCTCACTTAATAGAGTTCCGAAATAATCTCTCTACGTTTTTGCGTCTATTTCCTCTTACCAATTTTCCTTGTAGTTAGAGTATTCTAACGATGTGGATTCTCCCCCATAACATTGAGGTAGTGCAAAACACCTTTTTAAGATATATCGATTTCACAAATTATATAATAAGGTATGGTGTTACGTTGCAAGGTAATTAGTCTTTGTTTATCATATACGTAAATATTCAGTCCATAAGACATTGTTACGTACTAATGTCCCTCGGCATACTCATTAACTCATACTCCCTCCCATTCAAAATAAACCTCCCTATTTCCTTTTCCGTCTATTCACAATAACCTCCCTATTTCCTTTTTTGGTAAGTGTTTGTGTGGTCCAAATTTAATTGTATGGTGGGGTAGTGTATTTGTGTGGTTCAAATTTAATTATATGGTGGGGTAGTGTGTTTCCTTAATATTTGTGCCAAAATGAAATGGGAGGTTTATTGTGAATGGGAGGGAGTAGTATATAACAACCGTCTTACTTAGCATGAAAGATGCCTATTTGGATTGTAGATGTTCTTAATACAGCATACCACCATACACATTTGTAACAACCGTCTTACCTTAGGAAGGTCATCACCAAGGCACCAACCATGGCACCATGGATGACCTATTTAGATGATGATTTAATTCTCCGGGAACCTAATAGTTGTGCCTGCTGCCCTGCCTGTTCTGTAGCGATCTCATTCCTACCAAAATAAGACATATATATTAGTATAATCCGTGTATATTAAGATATGCAAATAGTGCAAGCACAACAATGCAACGATGAATTACAAACTTTACGGAAAGATAAAAGCTACAAAAATTCATGCAGTAAACATTAAAATGGATTTGTATATATTTCATAAATAAAAGGGTTAAAGAAGGCGTATTTATATCAACCGTGCATGAAGTAGTGTTTGTATTAGTTTAGGAATTTATCATGTATATTGCCTTGCTGCCAGCTCTTGATAGAATTTAGCTTTACGTAATTCACAAGGTTGTATACTTGTATGGGAGTTTTATTCAATCAACAATTCTTCAGCTATATAGATTTTATGTATGGTTGAGTGTAATGTTATTTTATTAGTTTCACTAAAAGTTGGACTCTCACACATTGGTCGAAAGTTATTTCATAAAGTTGGAGACTCTATAAACGCTCGAAAAAAGCTTCCTTTAATAATATAGATAGATATAAGATCTCGTCATGCATGCTTATAGTGCTCGAGTGGGCTTCGGACCTTCCCTGCTGACTTCTCGAGTTCATATATGTTTCAGTGCATAGATTATCACTTTGCCCTCCACTCTCATTACAATACCAAAAGGACTGGAATCAATATATATAACTAAAGGAGGCATTTTTTTTCTAATTATACTATTAACATTAGAATTAGGAGATAATTAATTATTTACAATTTTTCTATTATAATTAGGAATATAATTTTCCTATTAGAAATGAGAAATAATTAATTATTTTACAATTTTCCTATTAGAAATAGGAAATAAATTAACAATTTATTAAGGATTTTTTTCCCTAATTATACTATTAGAATTAGGAGATAATAATATTTAAAAATTTTCTATTATAATTAGGAATATGATTTTCCTATTAGAAATGAGAATTAATTAATTATTTTATAATTTTATAATTAGAAACAGGAAATAAATTAATTATCAACAATTTATTAATATTAAAAAAACTATTCATTAGTAGTTGTTCACTTTTTATTAAATTAGAAGGAAAAAAACCTTTGATATATTTATAATATCCAATTTTATAACAACTTCCGATTAAAAAAAATGAGGTATTATCAGGCTAAAAGGCCCTAGGCCGAACTGAGTTGTGACAAAAAATGTGCATGTCTAATACGTACTACATGGAATTTACTCATGTAAGGGTAAAATGAACGCTGAAATATGCCCTTACGTCTTTTGTTATTGCTAATGTCATATTTAATTATACATAATACGAAGTTTATTTTTCAAATGTCATATGTATTTCTCCTACTAAGTTTAAAGTTATTTCCCTCACAATACACTTCAACTTCTATTGATAATTTATTATTATGTTATTTACATTCATTTGTCATTATATAAAAGTATATTAATCAAAATTTAA
Source organism: Silene latifolia (assembly GCF_048544455.1). Classification (NCBI taxonomy): domain Eukaryota; kingdom Viridiplantae; phylum Streptophyta; class Magnoliopsida; order Caryophyllales; family Caryophyllaceae; genus Silene; species Silene latifolia. The sequence continues at coordinate 3,035,019 of NW_027413701.1, forward strand.
ATAAGATATTCACAAATTACTGATAAGTACAAAATTTGATATCTATTTTTCAAGGAGTATTAAAAGATAAAGAAAGTTAATGCTAATTTGCGAATCGAAATATCATATTATGACAAATGAGTAAATGTTCTGAAAAACTTTATTTTGCGATTGTTTTACAATTTAAAGTAAAAATGATACCATGAGTAATAAAATAGATTTGAATGAGGCTTGAAGGTAAATTAGATGCACTTATTATAGAAATATGATAAGGTTAAGATTCAATTCAAGCAACGATCAATATTAAAAAAAAGTCATGAAAAACACATAAGAGTAGTCTTTCCTTAACATAGTGAAGACCGTCTCTCTCAAGCTTTTCTTCTGACAAATTTACATGCATAAAAAACGGTACTATTTAATTATATGGAGCAAAATAATTATTGTTGATGCTATAATTTTTTTTTTTTTTTTTTTTTTTTTTTTTGTAAATTGAGAACATCATCACTATAATTTAGGGAGAGATACGAATTGGGGAAGGGTGAGACATATTCGTCATGCATAATACGATGCTTTAACCACCTTTAGGCAAAAATATAAAAATAAATGAAAAAAATTAAACCTAAAAGGGGGTCACGTACTTGTCAACTCTTCTATAGTTCTCTACCGCATTAATATTCTCATGAAGTTTATGACATTTATTTCACAATAATAAAAAATGATTACACTGCTTCATACAATTTGTGATTTATAATTTTAGCTAACTTATTTGAACTTGCTTAAGTTTATATATTTTAAGTGAAGAATATTAATTATAAATATGATAAAGATAAAATTTGATCTTTAATTTCCTCAGAGATAAAAAAAAAACTTGGATTTTTATTTTCTTATAATATACTCCGTACTAATTAAAGGTCATAATGTAAAACATGAAATTACACCACAATCTACTATTTCAATCCGTCGATGATCAACACTCAAAATAGCACATTTGTTATTTACATAGTGTAAAAACTTTCAAAATGCTAAAAAAAATGTTCAATCTGTCGTTATCAAACAAAACCTATGTTTCTGCATTTTTTTGTCATGTTCAACTTAATATTTACGGAATGTAAAATGATGAAGTTTAGAAAGTAGCAGTTAGTTTTCTGTTAGTTAGATGGACTTTTCAAGAGAGAGATGAAAGCTTTGCATTTTAGACTGTTTTATGTGTGAACCGAAGGGATTAAGTAGTGGGCTAAAGGTTGTTTTGAAAGGGAATGAGGTTGATTGCGACCAGTTGGTTGACTACAGTTTTTCCTTACTAGATCTAGAAAGGGGATAATAATTATGAGATAATAAAGTTTGAAGAAAAATGGACAATAAAAATGAGATGGAGGTAGTAAGATTTATTTATGCAAAATGAAATAAATAGCAAAGTTCGTGTATATATATAATATTCAAACTTATTCAGTTTACAAACATAGTACCCAAACACTTTGTTTGAGTATCTGGAATGGAGGTAGGGAAGGGGACGAGAAAAAGACTAGAAAGAGAAAGAGAGAGAGATAAGAGGGAAGATTGTTTCTTAAACTTTTCTTTGTTAAAAGAGAAATAAATTGTCTTCGATAAGGGAGACGGGGGTCCATATCATCTAGAGTAAAGATGGGTGTTTCATGGAGGTGAATGTGATTTATGACTTCTTAGATGTAAAACGTGGCAGAAAGGTAGTGATAGTGGTAGTGGATTGGAGGTTGTTTCAAGTAGTAAGAACTAATCACAGTGGCCGATGTTTTATTTTGTGGGTAAATTAGTGGGGCGGAGGGAGGGTGCATTTGTGGAGGGTGACGAGTTTAACGAAGATAGTGATAATAAGTAAGGTTATTTATCAGCAAAATATCACTTGCATTAAAACATATAGATAACATGAATAATAACAAAAACCTCAAAAGATCATATTGATAAACTTAATTTTGACCCCATCATTCCAAATAAAAGTAAAATCTTAATTCTAACAACATTGTCGAGAGAAATGATTAATTTCCATTGGATTGTGGATTTTTCTAGAAGTAGGGGTTTAAATTTTCACTTGGTTGGATAAATTTGAGAGAAGTTTCGAAGACAAGGATCGATCTTCTAGGATGAGATTGTTTTAGATCATGTGTGTGAATATGAAAGAAAAATAGGGGTCTGCGTGAACGATTTTGTTTCAAATGAGAAGATGGGGGCAAGACTATTGTTATAGGGGGTGTCATAACTCATAAGCAGTCCCAACCATGTAGTATTGCGTTGGAATTTGGTTCACATTCAAAGGTACGTCTATAGTTTGACCGGGAGATATAACATTTAACTATCTGTAAATGTTTTTACGTAAACATCATTTGACCCAACAATGATTAAATTATGGTTGTTATTCTAAAGAAGGATATTTGTTGCATCATTGAGTTGATTATGCAAAGTAGATATTATTGTTTTCCTTGACCAATTGAAAAACAAACAGGTATTAATGAACAAAATCTAAAAATTCTCAGTCCCAAGTATCATATATATATATATATATATATATATAAACTTCATATTGGTTTTATTTTCCTAAAAAACAACATTGTCGAGAGTAAGGGTTAGTTTCCATTGGATGGTGGATTTTTCTAGAAGTAGGGGTTTAGTTTTTCACTTGGCTGGATAAATTTGAGATAAGTTTCGGAGACAAGGATCGATCTTTCAAGAGATGAGATTGTTTTAGATCATGTGTGTGAATAGGGAAGAAAAATAGGAGTCTGCGTGAAAGATTTTATTTCAAATGAGAAGATGGGGCCAAGACTATTGATATATATATATATATATATATATATATATATATATATATATATAGAGAGAGAGAGAGAGAGAGAGAGAGAGAGAGAGAGAGAGAGAGAGAGAGAGAGAGAGGGGTCATAAGCAGCCTTAGCCATGTAGTATTGTGTCGGAATTTTGTTCACATTCAAACGTACTTCTATAGTTTGACTGGGAGATATAACATTCTAACTACCTCTAAATGTTTTTACATAATTACAATTTGATCGAACAATGATTAAATTATGGTTGTTATTCAAAAGAAGGAGATTTGTTGCATCATTGAGTTGATTACGTAGAGTAAATATTATTGTTTTCCTTGACCAATTGAAAAACAAACAGGTATTAATGAACAAATTCTAAAAACTATCGGTCTAAGTATCATATATATATATATGAACTTCATATTGGTTTTATTTTCCTAAAAAAAACACTCTTTTATTCTTATGTCAATATTATGTTAACGGTAATTATATGTTGATCATGCGACATACATAAAATCTTAAACATGAACGATGTACTGTATGTCTATATTCCATTTTATTGTGAAATTTATCACATATTATTTTAATATCCGTGCAACGCACGGGCAAGAAAACTAGTTACTCTATAAAAGTAAGGAAAACGTAAATTAGCAAAAAACCAAAATAAGCATCAGTAAACTGTATCAAAAGAAATTGAAGAAGAGCAAAGCTTTCTACAAAAAGAAATTAAAAAAGCCTTTTCAACAAAAGGATTAATTGAAGCGGTATACAGAAAGTCGAACAAAAGGTTCAGATGGTAACCAGGAAGAGAAATCAGGAAACTAAAAAAATGAACATAACCCAAGAATTTCATGAGTTACAAAACTAGTTTAGTATAAGGAGGGTTTTAATTTCATTTCTAGTTTGCAATTTCTTGAAGCCTCTGGAAGCATCAACAGGTCCTCACTGATTTTCTGTTCAACTTCCAAATCGAGATCTTTGTTTGTGTAGACGACCAGCCTCCTCAGGACACTTGCATTTCTAAGAAGATGCTCCGTAAGCAACAATGAAACCTTATGCCCACAACAGTTATGCACTTCAATCAATTGGGCCTGCCATGAAAAAGGGTTCAGAGGTATATCTGAAGGTGACGGTGAGTCACAGTAACCGCAGTTATCATCTGAAAAATAGTGATCCGAACAGTAGCAGCAATGAAACCCCTGTAAAATAATTCGTGAAGTGAGAAAAGTACCCGGAGGAAAACAAACTAAAAAAAGTTTTGAAAAACCATTTTAAAAATGAATATGGAATAATTATGAACAAAGCTATAACATCAATTGATGCTCTAACCGTTTCAAAGATGACAGTTTCAAGTTGAGGAGCTTTGTCGACCAAGCTAGTCACATATTTCCACGCCTCATAAGAAAAGTTGCCAATGTGTAATGTTGACAAGCTAGGGAAATCAGGCATCTGATCATCATCATCCAGCGTAAGAATAAACTGTAACATGAACAGAATTTCACTATTATGAATGATCAAAATATGTTTCCGTTTCCAATGAACCCAAAAACTCACTACCCTTTGACGAAATCAAGTAAAAATAACTGAGAGGAAAAATCATTGCATGGCCTCATTGCAATCTCAGAATGCGCCACTCGTAAAAAGCCAATATATGTTGCTAACAAATGTGTAAAGATTCATATATTCGAGTAGACCTCCCTACCCCTCACTTGACGGGATTCCAGGGCGAAATGGTGTAATAAAAAGCTTGAAATACAATCATATGTATATACCTGTACTGAGTCCATCTTAAAACATAATTTTGTGGCTTTAGAAGCAGCGGCTTTTAGAAGTTCACGATCATACTTTACTGATTGCCTGTTATTATCAAGATCATCATATGTACTGCCACCGAAAGTTAGCTCTGCTCTGACAAAAGAGTATGAATGTTTCCATGACGGAACTATGTTTACACCAATATTTAAACTATAAGTTAAATATGTCAGATTAGGGGCGTCAATCTCAAATTTACCCAAGGGAAAAGAACAAAGTTCTATTGTTAGAACTTTGAGCATTCTAGTGCGATGAATAACATGACCATCATAATCACACTCGCAAGTTTTGAGAGTCAATTCTTCAAGCAATGCACAGCTAGAAAACAATCTTTCCAAGGAATCAAAATCAAGGAGCACAACGCGATCTAGGTGAAGGATCTTCAGTTTTGGCAACCATGCTGATATTGGAATTTTGATAGCATAGTACCAACGACCTATCATCTTCAAACTCACTAGTGTTTCACTCATGAAGAAGCCATCAGAATCAGGCGGGCAGTCAGTTTGGATACATAGCTGGTAATGAAGCTCTTGAACGCCCTTTTGTAACGCAAAACTAAACCATCGATTCAAAACTGAAGCATCATAGGTGTTTTGACAGACTAGACTAAATTTCTGTATTGGTGAGATTTTGTGCAATTTCAGCAATTTATTGACAAACTTCTTAAATATTCTAGTTGCTTTTACTCTGCCGTTTGTACCCGGCTTACCAGAACATGGTGCATCATCAAAAGACAGACAAGTCGTCAATGAAAAAAGGTATCTCCATCTGGTTGATAGAATACTAGTGCTCACAGCAGACCTTGTTGGCAGAAATGAAAGCATGTGACCAAGAATATCATCAGGTAAACTACTTAGCCGATCCAAACAATTCCGACTTATTAGGTCTCCTACATGATTACCATGTTTCTTTGATGGTCTCATGGTCTTTACAGGAATCTACCTGAAAGATGCTAGCACAAATAAGTGATAATCATGTTTGTGCACTAGATCGACGGGTGATTTATCACTTTCCCCGTCTGTACTCATTCATTAACAAGCCCTCTTCCTCCTACAACTAGAACATGTGTCCCAACCCGCTTCCCCTTTTGACATATCACTAAAAATAAGATAGTCCTCCCTCCGTTCTAATCATATTTGTGACGTGTCAAGAGGAAAAGCGAGTGATATCTGAGATGGTGTACAAAATAAGACAGCGACTCTTAACCCCTTATTCCAATTTAAACTTCAAGAAAAAATAAAAAAACATTATAAACAAATTCAGCTTTTATATATAATATATTGAGTATGAATTAACCTACTTATATGAAATTTATTCCGATTTCAAATAGTAAGCTACAAACTCAACTCACAAGAATCCTTTCCAAACTAACCCTGGTCGATTTTCACCAATTTTCAAACAATGAAAATTACTCCATATTAAGCAAAGTAATTATTGAGATAAAGGGATCAGAGGTAAATCTCATTCAAGCACAATAATTAAGCAAAGTAATTCTCTAACAAAAAGGGCATCAAGAAAAAGGAGATATTAACAGTTTACTGTTGATGTTCTGTCTCTTCAGAATTCAGATGTTGACCAAAAACCTGATTGCCTAATTGTGTAGGATTCCACATGCTTCTTAATAACTTATTAATCCTTTCATCAAATATAATAATCCTGGTTGACTCTCACCAATCTTCCATGGTACGATTCCTTTATATGATCTGCCATAAAATTGGTTGATGATGTGTCCCGCCCCTTTACCTTTTGACACATCACCCATATAGTGTAGTTTATCACTATTCTAGTATACATCCGAAAGGAAATGCAAGTGATTTATGAGGTGATAACTAAGAAAGTAAGCAACCATTGTAATTAAGCACTTGTTTCCTCTTCCAACACAGACAGTACAACTCAAATCACAAGTATGATCTCAAGCAAAACGAAGTCAATTTAAATTGTAAAGTGTCAACAATGGAAATTGGAACATGATAATTACTTAGATAACATTACATTTACAATAACGAAGTCAATTTAAATTCCGAGTCAAGTGGTCTTAGGTTAGTTATTGTAAGCTGTGTTACTCTGACACGGTGCACGGTGCCGTGTCTGACATGTGTCGGAGTGTCCAACACGGCTATTTTGGGTGAACTTTCCTATTTTGTGGTCTAAATTGAAGTGTCGAAGTGTTGTGCCGTGTCGGACACGCGACACGGCAGCATAGATTGTAAGAGGGTCACACAACTTTTTTCAGAATTAACTCTCTGAATCATACTTGGTAGAAGGAAGAACACAAAGAGAAAGAACAAGAAAAAGAAGAAGAAGAGAGATTAAAGTGGAAAAGTGGTTCAACATTAATAAACATAATAGATATAAGAAAATGGATAGAATAATGGTTCAATAAACATACAGCCCTATGTTTCACTCCATTCCATATCCATCAAAATGAGGGAAATTGCATCAGCGACTCCCTTACGCACCACATTTCTCACTACTGAGGAACTTCTACATAAGACATGCAATGAAAGTTAGGGACGTTCTTGTCAACCTTGTTTATTTCTAGACGACAATCTAACGAAGCCCTTGAAAGGGTCAACAAGTCATTGATAATCTTCAGCTCCTCCTCCGGATTCGGATTAAAATGGCAGATTGTAAAGACGACCAACCTCTTAAGAACACTAGCATTTCTAAGAAGATGCCCCATAAGTGACAAGGAATTCGTATGCCCACAAAAGTTGCGCACTTCAATCACTTGGGGGTGACATGAAAAAGGGACCAAAGCCTCTAGAGGGATGTCTGAAGGTGGCTGGTAGTTACAGGCACATCGATCCGGATAGTAATGTCCTGATGAACATTGGCAGCAATGAAATCCCTGGATAACAAATCCATGAAGTGAGAAAAAAAAGGGGATAAAAAAACATCCGTTTTACACACTCTTGTGTAAGACGGCCTAGCGCAAGAACTTTTATAGTTATAAACTAATAAAGCTATATTATTAGTTGATGCTAACCGATCCAAAGATGACAGTTTCAAGTTGAGGAGATTTGTCAATCAAGCTTGTCACATATTTCCATGAATCGTAAGGACAGTCTGATAGCCGTAATCTCGACAGGCTATGAAAATAAGGCATCAGTTCGTCGCCACCCAAAGTGTGAAGAATCTGCACCATAAAATTTTAAAGAGCGTTAAAAATATGTTTCCATTTTCAACGAACCCAGAGACACTATTTTCTTTTACTCCTGATTCTGACCTAATAAAGGAAAATACAAATCATATGTATAAAAAACACATACCATTTGTGAGTCCATTTCAAAAGATAATTTTGTGGCTTTATAGGCAGCGGCTTTTAGAAGTTCGAGGTCATACTCGACTAAATCCTCACTAGCATCATAATCATCATATGTATAGCACTTAAAGCTTAGTTCTGCCTGGATAAAAGAGCACGAATATTTCCACGACGGAACAATTTTTACACCAATATTTGAACTGTAAGTTAAATATGCCAGATTAGGGGCATCAATCTCAAATGTACCGAGTCGAAAGCTGCACCGTTTCACTGCTAAAAATTTGAGTATTCGAGTAGGATAGATAACATGACCATGAGCATCACAGCCGCAACACTCGAGAGTCAATTCTTCAAGCGATTCACAGCTATAAAACAATCTTTCCATAGAATTAAAATCAGTGAATATGATCCTATCCAAATTAAGAATCTTGAGAATCGGCAACGAGACTGATGGAGGAGTTTGGAAGAGATTCTGAAAACTTGATATTGTCAAACTTACTAGTGTTTCACACATGAAGGAAACTTCAGGCAAACAATAATCATCCTGATCGAGAAACTTATAATGAAGCTCTTGAACACCCTTTTGTACCGCAACACTAATCCATCGATTCAAATCAGAATTATCATAGGTGCATTTACAAATTAAAGTAAATTTGTTGATGGGTGAGATTTGGTGCAATTCCAAAACTTTATCAACAAACAGCTTAAACTTTCGAGTTGCTTCTATAACCTCATTTCTTCCCGGAAGACTAAAACACGATGCATCATCAAAAGAAAGACTAGACGTTAAAGTAAAAAGGTACCGCCATCTGGTTGATAAAGTACTTGTTCTCACGGCACACCGTGTTGGCAAAAAGGAAAGCAGGTGACCAAGTAGTTCATCCGGCAAACTGCTGATCCTATCCAAACGATCGTCACTTATCGGGTCTTCTACATGTTTACTGAGCTTCATAGGTGGTCTCATTGTCTTTACAAGGCTCAACCTGTAATGTAATGCAGGATTAAAGGCTGAAATATGAAACAAAAGATAACTATACTCATTCATTCCTTTCCGGTTGAGACGAGATCATGTGTTACATCCCCTTTTCCTTTCGGCACATCACTGAGATAGTATAGTTTATCAGTTACCACTATATTATTTACCTAGAAGTGTTGTGTCAAAATGAAAAATGAGAAACAAGTGAAATACGAGGCGATGCTCAAAATGGGACAGATGATCTCAACTCCTTTCATATTCCAACTCGGACATGCATAACTCTAAATCAAACATAATACACTAATTTCAGCATTTACTATATATATGAATTAACAAAATAATTTGATCACTGAAATCACCAAAAAAAAAAATCTCATGCAAGTTTAGTAATAAAGCAATGGAAATCATTAATCCACAATCAAATAACGAATAACCCCAATTATCAATTAGCAAATCTTGCTTGTGACGATCACAAGCAAAAACCCCTTTCCTTTTTAACATTATTTAAATAAGAATTTGTGATCATCAATATATATACCCAGTTGTTTAGCTAACATTTTACCATTAAAAAAGCGGGGAAGTGGCAAATAAGCCCCAAACGTTTGCCACTACGTGAAAATTAGCCCCATAACATATTACGCGTGCAAATTAACCCCATTAGTTATACCCGATGTGCAATTCGCCCCAACTTGAGATATCCGAGTAAATTTCTCGCCGGAAAATGTTGACGTGGCACCGGAAAGATGACTAGGATAAATTAAATTAAAAAAAAAAAAAAAAAAAAAAAAAAAACATCAGTTCATCACTATCACTCTTCACTCGTTTATTTCCTCCATCTTATCTCTCCCACTCTCACTCTATTTTAAGCTCCTTCATCCTCACACCTCTCTATCCGATCCATTTTTTCTATTTTTTTCATCTCAAATTTGTTGTTTGTTGTAGCCTACACTAATTCTCATATATCATCCACCATTTTTGTAATTAAAGTTTAGCAATATCACAAAAATCAAGAAAAAATTGAAATTTGGGGAAAATTGTGTGTACAGTACACTTATATACCGCCATTTTACACGATTTGAGCTCGGAAATTAACAATGGCGATGGTTGAGGTTGATGTTCTTTGTGGTAAATTAAACGAAGTTGATAAAATTAAGGGAATTTTATGCGGTCTGAGCTCGTAAATTAAACGAAATTTCGCAACGATTCCGATTGAAAATTCAGGTATGTTCATCCCACTTCACTTACTTATTAGTGCTTCAATGTTACTCTGTGGCTGCTGCATATTGCTGATTTATATTTGTCGTAACGGGTCTTACAAATTTCTGGGTTTTTTTTTCCTGGTGTATGTTCGACTGTTAGAGTTCATGTGCAGAAAATAGTAATTTGTTACCTAGGGAGTGCTCTATATATTAGAATATATTAGAAGAGCTATAAAATTTTCATCTGCTAGAGTATGCCTTTTCTTCCTTGGTACCATCCCAATTTAAAGGGGTTTTAGTTGGCGAGGAGTGGAGATAGGTGCGTTGGATTCTCTTAACTTGTACCCATAGATCAGTTTATTGCTTTTCCACTTAGATGATCATGCAAATCCAAACTAAGTTGGCTGTCTGATGCAAAGTTACTTAACTTACTTAACTGAGTGTTTTCAAATTGTAGACCTGAAGGACAGTTTTTCATTTCAGGTCATTAAGGTTGCACTTTATCATGTCATTTCGGGTACGGATCGGTCTGCGTTCTAGATTTTTTAGCGTCAATAGTTACATTGCATCTTACTGAAGTGTCAACCGACTGAGCCCTGTTGTTTGCCTCTATTTATAGATCAGTAAAAATTTGGCAAAATTAATTTTAATTGATAAAGACAGTGGGTGTTCATAAAGAAATGAAAAGGAAAAAAATAAGAGTAGCAATGAGTGTTCATAAAGAAATGAAAAGGAAAAAATAAGAGTAGCTACAATAGTCAATAATGAGGGGAAACTTTTACTGCTTCGTAAACGATCTCAAGTATCCTTAGATGGGCATGTCCTCCGGTTATGGCCAATTTTCTGGCAACTTGAGCACAATTGTTTGCTACTTTTAGGGAGCCTGTACTTGAGTCGCTTTCGTCGAACATCACCATAAGCTCTCTTCCTCTTATTTGGAGGTCTCCCACACTTTATTCTAGGATCACTTGGTAAAATTGAGCCCTCTTCGACCGTCTTCCATAGAGCCTGCCCATTAAGTGGCTCCATTGGAACTGAGTATGAAGCTTCATAGCTTTCCTTAGTGTACCAAAATGCTACATAACTCTCCGGATCTTGGTTAATAGCACATATGGCTGAGGTAGCATGCTCACAAGGAACTCCATTCAAATCCCAATATTTACACGCACATACCTTTTGATCAAGTCTGACCGTGTACGATAATGAACTATTATGGGTGTGTTGCACCTCATACACATTTGTACTAGCTTCTATTGGTACCCAGTTCCTCGTTGCTTGCCTAAATTCATTTAACTTTGCTCGAATTCTTGGAGTAACTCTATTACACTTGGCTGCTTCCCCTCTCTTTTCTACCATCCTAGACATTACTTGCCTTCTAATTTCTTCGAGCATTGATAAAATTGGTTTCTCTCGAGCATCAAGAATCCATGAGTTGAATGTTTCTGCCATGTTATTGCAAGTTACATCCGTACAAGCCCAAGTCTTATAAAAACATCTGCAAAATTTAGTCACATCTCTTGCACACATCTCAGTATAAGCACGCTCACTTTGTTGTCTTAGCTGCTGCATAACGTCGTTAAACTCTTTCTCAGTGTAAAGTGTAAGCCTTGACTGCCTTCCAGTAAAGCGTATGTAATGGAACCCCTTTGATGACTTTAATCCAATTTGTAAATATGTGTCTAGCACATAGTCTATGTTCTGCATCTGGTAGTATCTCTGCTATTACAATCATTAAGCCCTACACAATAATTCTGTAATTTATAAAAGTTTCTCCAAAAAAGATATACAAAAATATTACGAAAAAAATAGTTAAAACATGAACTAACCTTCTCTTGATCGGAAAGTAAAGTCCAGCCATTCCCATTTCCCATTTCCAAATCTTGAATTAAATGTCCAAGAAACCAAGCCCAACTTTCCTTAGATTCAATTTCCACTACTGCCCATGCGACGGGAAACATCTGATTATTTGCATCTCTTGCTACAGCACATAGTATCTCGCCTTTACAATACCCTTTGAGAAATGCGCCATCGAGGCCAAGGACCCTTCTGCATCCATGGAGGAAGTTGTGTCTAACAGCAGCAAAGTTTATGTAAATCATGTGAAATTGCGGAATGCAACCTGGAATGCAGGACTTCAATGATAAAAATACGCTAGTCCCTACATTCGACCTCTTCATCTCATACATGTAGGCTCTTAGTGAGTCATATTGTCTTCCCACTACCTTACCACATGCTGACAGCGCATTCTTTTTAGCTCTTCCAGCTTGCCACCTATTAATCTTTACACCATAGGTTTCCTTCACATCGTTAACAAATGATTTCAACTTCCAAGTTGGGTGTTTCAATAGCTTCTCTTGGTATTCTTCAGCGAGAAAATCAGCATTTACCCTCTTGTTAATCCTAGTAGGTGTACAAGTGTGAATATCCTTAAAAAATCTTATTTGTATGCATTCATAATCCCTTATATATCTAGCACTAAGCTTCCAGCGACACTCAGGATAAAACTTGCATTTGACAAGCACTCTTTTTGGCTCATTATGACAATACCGAAAACTGCGATGTGTTTGACAACTATAATAAATAAGTGCTCTCTTTAGAACTTCCACTTTCTCAAAAAGTTGTCCCAACTCTAGTTGAACACGTCCAAATGGAGTTAGTAGGCTCATATAATAGCCATTCACGTTTATCAAGTACATGAATATCTTCGTCGTCATCACCCGCACTAAATGCAGCTTCATCGTCTGAATCTCTATCCTTATATTGTTCTTCTTCAGGTAGTAAAAGACTATTATCCTCATCTTCACCCTCCCCTTCACCCCAATAATTATCTTTTTTTCCTTTTTCCCTCGGAACCTGTACACTGTCTTCCTCGTCAGAATCTTCTTTCGTTACCTGAGTTTCCCCAAAATCATCATTTCTCTTTGTAACCCAATCTCTTTTTTTCATTTGTACATGAATGAACTCATCATCGGTACTCCCCTCGTCTTCATTGTCAATAATCTCTTCAAATTCACTGATATATGCCTCTTGTAGATAATCGACCTCTATGTCATTAGTCATACCACCAGCATTTAAATTCATATTCTCTACTAGAGTGTCTTCCTTACTTTTCATAATCACCTCTCTTGGGACTTCATCACTTATATCAGCATTATGTGCGTCCATCGCAGAATGAATAAGATATAACTCAACTTTCCCATATGTGACTCCATCAACACGAAGTTGCTCAATGGTCTCATCATCACATAATAATTGAATCTTCTTATTATTTTGAAACATGAAAACGCAATCAACATCAGCTACTTGATAACCCAATCCTTGTATCAATATGTCCTTTTGCTTCATATTTAGTTGACATATATCCAAAGTTCCTTCGTCAATCAATCCACCAACATACTCAAAATCATCTTCATTAGTCTCAAAACTTCCCCCATGAAAACATCGATAAGTGACAATATTAGCAGAATTTGAACCTAAAATAATTGATAATTGATATATTGGCCATGTTAGTATCATATTAGCAGCAAATAGGCCATCATTTATGATGATAAACAAAGAATCAACTAGTTATACAGAAACTAATAAACATTAACAAATTGCACATCTTAGTATATCAATTAATTGCTAATTTTATTTACATAATGCTTATTTTTTTTCCCTTCTAATCAGATACCATATTCAAATAATAAAGCGCAAAAGCGAAAAAAAGCGATAGATCAATTGGGAAAATTACCTCTGGGCATGAGGATAACCATAGCTGCTACAGGAAAACTATTCTACAATGAAGATAGAGTTGAAGGAGATAGGAAGCAGATAAAGAAACGTAAGAAACAGATGGAAACAGATGGAAACCTAAATTCTAGCAATATTTAAAATCATTTTTTTTTTAATTTAATTTATCCTAGTCATCTTTCCGGTGCCACGTCAACATTTTCCGGCGAGAAATTTACTCGGATATCTCAAGTTGGGGCGAATTGCACATCGGGTATAACTAATGGGGTTAATTTGCACGCGTAATATGTTATGGGGCTAATTTGCACGTAGTGGCAAACGTTTCGGGCTTATTTGCCACTTCCCCGATTAAAAAAGTAGTAAAAAGAACATTTGATAAATAGGGTTTTTAGCAAGCTTGATAAACAAGATTATTAAGGTATAAATTTTGTCATTGCATGCAAGATCAACATTTTATATTAAAAATAAAATATAAAATAAAGGCAAAATATAGGCATTATTCATTTATTTGAGTGATAAAACACTCAAAATACGACCATAATATATTCAGAAAATAAAATGGATAAGCAAGATAAAAATGAAATTACCTTGATTGTGTGTACTGAAGTTTAGTTTGAAGATGTTTTTAGCTTGTAAATTGTGTTGTAATGAATGAAGAAGATGGAAAGGTTTTGTTCTTAAAAAGGGTGAAAGTGCAACTTCCAAGGCTGTTCTTGTCAAATTTTCAACTTATTTCGAGGCAAATTTCCTCCTTTCAATAATAGTTGTTGTATGAGACCATCTTATCTTGTGATCGTTAAGACGATATTATTGTGTAAAAAGAAAAGATATCATAATTTTTTCTTTATATTTATAAAAAATATCATCTATACCTACACTAATCCACCATAAAATCCCATCTTTATATTTTTTTTTACATTTTTAACTCCACCATTCTCTTTTGCTATGTACTTTTTATAACTTTTTCGGAAAATTCACGTGTTACCCTTGAACTTTTCCATTTTGCACATGATACCCAACTTTTTAAGTTTGTGTACATTATACCCTCCATGTTTGTTTTTTATGCACAACATGCCTTTTTTTGTCGCTTAAAAAATTCAATTGCGCATAACTCCTAGACCGGAATTCAGAATCGACCAATTTTTTTCCTAAAATGATTATCTCGTCATAATCTACGACTTGTGAAAAAAAATTTGTCGACTGACATTTTATAGGGTTTTTTTAAACGAAAATATCAAATCAACCATATCTTCGATCTTAAATTTCTAAATGACCATTTTCGTTTTATCAATTTATAGATCTCGAAGAGTTAATTAATTTGAAAAAAAAATTAGTCAATTCCGATTTCTGGTCTATAATTTATGACTAATTGAAAATTTAAAAAACGATAAAAAGGCACGTTGTGCTTGAATATCAAATTTCAAGGATATTATGTTCACAAACTTAGAAAGTTGGGTACCACGTAAAAACTGACAAAGTTTGAGGGTACCACGTGAATTTTTCTTAACTTTTTTAATCCGCTCCTAATACCCGTGCAAGAAGCAAACATGCGAAGTGGAGTTAAACAGAGGGAGTATAGTTATCGCGCAATGCATGTCCAGTATATAGAATTTTTATTTTTGTAGTGTATTAAAAGTTATATCTTATTAATATTTAATATTTTACTCTATTATTTTTTACACGAAATAAAAAAATTGAAATGAAAAACTAATCAAAGAGAATTAAGTTAAGTTGTGATTTTTTTTAATGAATTTGTTTTTTTATCAGTACGCTAATAGTAAGTATGTGTCGAGTTATTATTTACGGTAATAATTATTGTATTATTGAAAAATTTAGTAACTTACAGTTTATAGTTTAATACCAATTTTATTTTAGGATCAATTGATGAAAACACTCTTTAATGTTGCATTTTTTAAAACATAACACCTTATGAAAAGTTTTTTAAAACTTAATACCTTAATGTGCATTTCATTCACATTTTGGTACTGTGAAGAACACAGAACTTCACCATTGTTGATGTGTAAAGTTTAATATTGAGAGAGAGTTTGTTATAGAGAGAAGTAATATTGTTATAGAGAGATAAAGAGAATATACAAAAGTAAGTTGAGTTAGTTACATATTTTCTATTTATAGTTATAATCTAACTAACTATCTAAGGTCAAACTGTTGACCATCTTATATTGTCACACCCCCCTCTCAAGCTGGACTCATATTGTTGCATCTGAGGCCAAGCTTGGCTGTAAGAAACTTGTGTTGTTGCGAACCCAAAGCTTTAGTCATCAAATCTGCCAACTGTAGTCCTGTTCTAACATGTTGAGTGTATAAAAAGCCTTCTTGCATCTTATCTCTAACATAATGACAGTCTACTTCCAGGTGCTTTGTTCTTTCATGGAAGACGGGGTTATGTGCTATGTGTTATGCAGCTTGACTATCACAGAATAAAGGAATTGGCTTGGGAACGTCAACCTGTAAATCTTTCAGAAGATTGCTAACCCAGACCATTTCAGAAGCAGTAAAGGACATGCTTCTATATTCGGCCTCTGCTGAACTCTTACTGACGGTTTTTTTGTTTTTTAGTCTTCCATGATATCAATGAATCTCCAAGAAAAATGCAGTATCCACTTAAAGATCTTCCTGAAAACGCACACTTTGCCCAATCAGAGTCACTATACGCACTGACTGTCAGTGAAGTATTAGCAGGATAAAAAAGACCAGTGTTGATTGTGTTTTTCAAGTATCTCACAACATGAGTTGCTGCCTGCATATGGGGAACACGAGGCTCCTGCAAAAATTGGCTGAGATGCTGAGTTGAGTATGCTATGTCTTTTCTAGTCATACTCAAATAAAGAAGTCTACCAATTAATCTTCTATATTGCTCAGGGTGTGAAAAAATGTCTCCTGAATCTGTTGACAGCTTCAGTCCCTTAGGTAATGGGAAATCTGCCCCTATGCAGTCTTCCATGTGCATATCTTTCAAGATATCAATAATGAACTTCCTCTGATTCACCAATAGTCCTGTATTATTCCTTGCAATTTCTAGTCCAAGGAAATACCTAGCTGGTCCTAGATCTTTTATTGTAAAAGTCTCATGTAAAGCTTTTTTGAGTTGATCAATGTCTTGTACTGAGTCCCCTGTAAGTAGAACATCATCTACATATACAAGAGCTATGGTAAAACTGTTTGTGACTGGATCCTTCCTTGTAAACAAAGAGTAGTCTTGTTTGGATTGTATAAAATGATGTTTTTGCAAGAATCTTGTGAGCTCAATGTTCCATTGTCTTGAAGCTTGCTTCAAACCATATAGTGATCTCTTCAATTTGCATACTTCCCCTGGCTGAGCTTTAACATAACCCTCTGGTGGAGTCATATATACTTCTTCATCAATGAAGCCATGCAAGAATGCATTGTTTATGTCTAACTGGAAAATTGGCCAATTTTTGGAAGCAGCCAAGGCTAATAACACTCTTACTGTTGCAAATTTTGCAACTGGAGACAACGTATGAGTGTAGTCTTTATATTTGACTTGATTATATCCTTTAGCCACCAACCTAGCTTTAAACCTTTCTACAGTTCCATCTGCTTTATGCTTGATTTTGTACACCCATTTAGATCCTATAGGTTTGTGTCCTTTGGGTAAGGTAGTTAACTCCCATGTATGATTTTCATCCAGAGCCTGTAACTCCTTATTCATGGCTTCTACCCATCTACTATCTTGTTTAGCTTGAGAAAAAGAGACTGGTTCAGGTTCATTGATAACATTTACCAAGGATTGAATATATTCTGAAGAAAAATCAACCAAATCAGTAAAGAGTGTTGCACAGACAGCATTGGATCTATGCTTTATCCGAGGTGTATTAGTAGGCAATTTATGAGACACCTGATAACCAGTTAGTCTGCTGGATAATTGCTTGGGTCTTGTAGACTGTCTAATAGTCTGATGACCAGTATTATGAGGATGACTGTTGATGAGTTGGCCCTGTCCCTGATTCATTGCTGGGCCCTGTCCCTGATTCACTGCTGGGTGCTCAGGTGCTGTAGTAGCCTCAGTGTTAGCATCAGGAATAGGCATTGATGTACTCTCTGGATTACCAGATTCTGGGATATTAACTGCTGGATGTTGTACTGACACATCAGGGGTATTAACCACTGTATCTTTAGCTGATACATAGACATCATCTACTGTATCATGAAACAAATCCACCATCTCTTCTGGACTGACAGTGGCAGTGATTTGCTGTTTAAAGGGAAAGATTTCCTCTTGAAATATCACATCTCTTGCTGTAAAAGTAATGTGTTGCTGCAGGTCATATAAAGTGTACCCCTTTTGTCCATAGGGGTACCCTATAAACAAACATTTTCTTGCTTTGACTGCAAATTTATCTCTACCAGTGTTTGATCTGGCTATTGGTGCATAACATTGACAGCCAAAAATCCTGAGCTCATCATATGTAGGTTTCCTTTTAAATAAACACTCATAAGGTGTGTTCCAATCCAGAATAGCAGTTGGCATCTTATTAATGAGATATGTTGCAGTCATAACACTATCTCCCCAAAACTTGATGGGTAAATTAGCATGAGTCCTCAAAGCCCTTGCAGTTTCTATTAAATGTCTGTGTTTTCTCTCCACTCTGCCATTCTGTTGTGGCCTACCCACAATGCTCCTTTGATGCACAATGCCATGTTACTGAAATAAATGAAGGCAATAATCTTGGAAAAATTCTGTGCCATTATCACTTCTAAAAGTTTTAATCTTGGAATTAAACTGAGTAGCAACATAAGCTATAAAATTCTTCAATAAATCTGGGACTTGATATTTATTTTGAAACAAATATACCCATGTGACCCTGGAATGATCATCTAGTATAGTCAAAAAGTATTTGGCACCTGTTCTGCTGGCAGTCCTATATGGACCCCATGGATCCAAATGGACCAGCTCAAAAAGATTGGCAGCATGAGAAGAGCTTCTTTGAAAAGACTGAACATGAAATTTAGACAAAATACAAGTCTCACAAACCAACTGTTGATTAGTAGAAATATCCATTACATGCTTAAGTTTGTCTAGAGAACTGTGACCAAGCCTTGAATGTAATAGAGGTACAGTACAAGCTTTATTACAAACATTGGAAGAAGAAATATGTTGCACTTCAGTAATTGACTGAGCATGACAAGACCCTTGCTCTTTATTCTTCAAAAGTGGTTCAAACCAGTACAAGCCCCTTCTCTTCTCAGCTAATGCCAAAGGAACCTTACTGGAAAGGTCCTGGAAAGCACAATACTTATTAGTGAATAAGACAACCATAGGTAAATCTTATATCAACCTACTGACTGATAGTAAGTTTTGTTTGAAATCTGGTACAATTAGCACATTCTTCAACTTAATTTCCTTGGTAAGATCAATATTCCCAATCTTATGAACTAATTTAATAGTTCCATATGGTAAACCAATCATGATGGGTTTACTTAGTAATTTGATATTATATAACATCTCTTCTGAAGAGGTCATGTGGTCAGATGCTCCTGTATCAACTATCCAAGACATCTGACCATAAGTGTGAGCAACAGTACAAGCCTGTGAATACAGATCTGTACCTGCAAAATTGACTGATGAGGAAGCTCCTGCAGAATTAGCCTTGTCAGATAAAGCTTTATAGACCTGTTGCATTACATTCTGCATAATGCCATTCATCACAGCAGAATCCACACCTTGCACCTGAGATGTCCCCACAGCTGCAGGAGGAACAACATTCTGATCTGCAACATTAACTTCAAGAGGATTATCGGGAAAATGTATAGAATCCACATTATTGACATTCCTATGATAAACATTTCCTCTACCACCAGAATTATAGTGCCTGCCCCTTCCTCTTGCAAATCCACCATTGTTGCCTTTGGTTCTTTGAAAACAACTGTATGGAGGATGTCCTTTCTTACCACAGTGCTCACAAGGATTGTACTGAAAGCAACTAGACAAATTGTGTCCTCCTTTTTTACAGTGTGTACAAAACTTTACTTCCTTTTCAGCAACTCCTTCCACCTTCTGTCTCTTCCAATCACCCTGTGTGACTGCAGAGGACCTTGCAGATGCAAAGGCAGTTGCCTCAGCATTAATACTAGCAACTTCAGAAATTTCACGATGCTTTTCTATTTTTTGCAGAAGACCTAATGCCTTGTTCAAAGGTGGCAAGGGTTCCATGGATAAAACAGTTGTTCTAACAGTATCAAATCCCTTGTTTAACCCCATTAAGAAATGAATCAGCTTAGAATTTGTCTCCCTATCAACAATTCTCTTAAGCAACTGACAAGAACAAGCATCAAGAGCACCACAAGAACAATATGGTATAGGATCTATTGCATCTAGATCTTCCCAGGCAGTCTTTAATTTGCTGTAATACTCAATGAGACTCGAATTATCTTGTGAAATCTGACATAAATCCTTTTTCAGTTGATAAATCTCAATACCGTTAGTCTGACCATATCTTTCCAAGATTTCACTCCACAGTTCTTTAGCATTACTTGCATATTTCACAGTTTCAGCAATAGTAGACTCCATTGAATTTGTAATCCAACGCCTAACTAACAGATCACACCTATTCCAGTGATGATATTTCTTATCTTTCTTATCAGTGATCCTAAGAGATCCATCAATGAATCCTTCCTTGTTTTTAGCAAGCAATGCCTGATACACTTCACGTTTCCATTGCAAGAAATGTTCACCATTAAATTTTGTCTCAGTTAGACGTAAACTAGGTTGATCAGAATTAGAAATATACAGCGGATCATCAAATACTTCATAAGATGCAGGAATGTCAGAGGAAGAAGAAACAGTTTCAGGCATGTTTGCAGATTAAAGGAAATCAAACAAGGAAGATAACAGCGAGAGAAGGAGAAGAAAAACGACGGAATTAGTAGAAAAAATGAAGAAGAATCAAAGAATTCACACCAAAAATGGAGAAATCCTGAACAGAGAACAATTGCGGAAGCGAAATACAGCTCAAGATCGTCACGAGCACGATGATACCATGTGAAGAACACAGAACTTCACCATTGTTGATGTGTAAAGCTTAATATTGAGAGAGAGTTTGTTATAGAGAGAAGTAATATTGTTATAGAGAGATAAAGAGAATATACAAAAGTAAGTTGAGTTAGTTACATATTTTCTATTTATAGTTATAATCTAACTAACTATCTAAGGTCAAACTGTTGACCATCTTATATTGTCACAGGTACCATAAGTGAATTTAGGCCAAGAAAATGGAGGATACTCCTCCAGCTTTCAAATTGATTAGCCTTTATAGCAGTACTCCAGATGGTGTCATTCTTAACAGTATAAGCACCATTCCAGAGAGCCCACAAAGACTCTGTGTTTGGTGTAGCATTCTTAACAGTATAAGCACCACTATTCAGTTGTCTTGATTAATTTTTAGATTAACTTTTTTCTCAAACTAAAATACAATTCAAGGAGGAAAAATATGAAAATTAAATTATTGAAATATTAATCTATAAGTAATTAATATGGTAAAAAGTAAAAAAATCTATACATACCGCAGAATGCGCGGGATCTATACTAATAAATAAATAACTAGATATATCAAACGAGAATCATAGCATAATTACTATGAGTCTATGTAGATTGTAGAGTGAATATTGTCTGACCAGCAATATATGACATGGAACTCGTCCTACTCAAGACCATTTTACATTTAAGTCTTACTCCCTCCGTCTCGAGACACGATTTAAACCGTGACCTCAAGGTTATTTGTTTACCTATTCTATTTTAGAATGTTTCGTTCATTTATTTACCTTTTTATATTAGGTAGGTTTTTTATGGTCTAGTTTACTTGTCAATTTGTTAGCCACTAACATTCAACCTAGAATCCTAGATGGTCCTCTCCTCTTTCTTTGATAATTGTGTCAAAACTAAAAGTAATTAAACAAATGTCCGGAATGAAACGAGACCGCTTTATATTTAGGGATTTAGGCTTATTAGACGAGAGAAGTAGTAAATAGTATTCCCTTCATTCATCTCCAAAATTTCAAATAAATCATTTTATTTTTTGATATTATTCATGAGAGAGAAGATCTCCGATATTCCTTACTTTATATAAGAAAAAAAAATATTTATGCGTGACTTGTTTAATTCGTCTTTTTGTTGCCTTTGCTGAAAATGCCTTGACTACCTGTGTTTCTGCAAAGGGGCAATTCCTCGTAAGCAAAGCTTATGACCTTATAAGACCTCACTATCCCAAGGTTAGATGGGCTAAGGCTGTATGGAATCCTAATGTAATTCCTAAGCACAGTTTTATAACCACGCTAGCTACTCAAAGTAAACTCCCTAAAAGAATTCAATCCCTGAATCTTTATTATTCACTGCAAACAATATTTATAGTACAATAAGGAGCCTAACTAACCTAGTCAAACACAACGTCATCAATGAGAGGAAATAGGAGTTAGACTAATTCTATGCTAAGAATCAGGAAGACACACTAACTACTCCTAAGTTAGAGGACTAACTATACATGAAAATAGGAAGAGATAATAACAAGAATATTGACATATTCTATTACACCCCCTCAGTCGAAGCGGGAGGTGGATGGACGCTGAGACTGGAGCGAAAATCGTCGAAGAGAATCTTAGGCAATCTTTTAGTGAAAATATCAGCATACTGGTAACGAGATGGGACATGACGAATCTGAACTTGACCTAGCGCCACCTTTTCACGGAAAAAATGTATATCGATTTCAATATGTTTAGTGCGCTGATGATTGACGGGATTTTCGGACATGTAAATTGCAGAGACATTGTCACAGTAAACCATGGTGGCTTTCTGAACTGGACAATGAAGCTCTAATAACAGGTTGCGGAACCAACAAGTTTCTGCAACGACATTAGCTACACCGCGATATTCGGCCTCTGCACTGGAGCGCGAGATTGTAGCTTGCCGTTTGGAAGACCATGATATTAGATTATCACCAATATAAACACAGTACCCGGATGTGGACCGACGCGTATCGGGGCAGCCACTCCAATCCGCATCGGTGTAAGCAACCAAAGAAGAAGAGTTGGATACGGAGATATGCAAACCGTGTGTTGGTGTGCCCAGTAAATATCGAATGATCCGTTTCAATGCACCAAAGTGGGCGTCCCGAAGGGCGTGCATATACAAGCACACTTGTTGCACTGCATAAGAAATATCGGGACGGGTAAAAGTTAAATATTGAAGGGCCCCGGCGAGACTGCGGTACAAAGACGGGTCTGAGATAGGACCACCAGATGAGGCAGAAAGTTTAGCTTTTGTATCCACTAGAGTTTGGGTTGGTTTGCACGACTGCATATTAGCACGGCCTATTATTTCCTCAGTATATTTCTTTTGATGAAGAAAAAGTCCATGTTTGTTCCTGATGGCCGAAATTCCAAGGAAGTAATTAAGTGGACCAAAGTTCGTCATTGCAAATTCAGATCGAAGCAGAGCCATGATATCTTTCCGAAGAGCATCGTTGCTTGTGATTAGGATTATGTCATCAACATATAATAGAATATAAGCCATGTTGGTACCATCAGCATAAATAAAAAGAGAATTGACACACTTACTATTAATAAAACCAAGACTGGTGACATATGTACCGAACCGATGATACCACGCCCGTGGCACTTGTTTGAGACCGTATAAAGATTTTTTTAAGAGACAAACATGATTGGGACAGGTCTGATCTCGGAACCCAGGTGGCTGGTGCATGTATACGGTCTCAGCAAGATTGTAACACCCCCATACTCCGAGTGCCTTACCAGGACCACTCAGGTATGAAGACATCACCATCTCGGTTGCCCGAGGCATGATAATCAAATAGACAAAACAGAAACAACATTTATTATAAATACTTTAATGAATGAATACAATCCTCGAAACCAAACTGATAGGTACGATACATTATTCAAACTAACTGTTCTCAACTGAAATAGAAATAAAAGCTAAACTACAGCGGAAGACTCTATCGTCATGTCGTGGCCATCCCAGCTATCCCCGTATCATCTCTATACCTGCTCAATATCTGCTCACCATCCCCGAATGGATCACCGCAGGTTTTACAAAACAACACCGGGGTCAGTACTAATCACACAATCCAAAATAGATAACAACAACAAGACAAACAGACAATTTGACCGAATCATCACACACACACAACCACATCCAACCAACGTCTCAATCATCGATCGTCCTTTGGACCAGCCCCGCGATGGGGGACCGCAGCCGTACCCACCTAAGCCCCGCTCATCGTACGAGCGATAACCCTGCTCATTAATGTGCACATCCCTTCTGTGGCGGGTTCCACAGAAGGCGAAACTAGGGCGTGAGATCACTCCCGCAAGTGACCCCACTCAGCCGAGAACGCATCTCGAGAGCCATCAACGAACACAACCACAATCACAATCACAAATACAATCATCATATCAATCAACTAACTAAGCACATCACCAATATCCCATTATGGGACTAATACCGAGTAGAAATCCTACCGGAAAGCACAACACGCAGACGGTATCTACAAATTTTGTCTCAAAACGCCTCTTCTACGAATTCTCCTCCTAACATATAACACATAAAGACCACTATTCAAATACTACTCATAACAATCCCCAAATCCCAAATTAGGGTTTCATCAATCTTAACCAAACGGTATATAAATTATATTAAAAGCTTACCCTCGACGCAAGGAATCCAACGACACAAACTACGATGCAATCCGACCGTCTGAACTCCGGGAATTGTCAAGAACGCGATTAGGAAGAAGACAAGTTGCTTTCTCTCTTAAACAGGTTTTAGGTTTTGTAAAAAGTGATTTAGAATAAAGACGAATTGATTTAAATACCTTAATCGCGTAATTAACAAAACCCGAGAAAACTCCCCCGATAAACCGGACACTCGATCGAGTACCCAAGGTACTCGATCGAGTACCCCCCTACTCGATCGAGTGCCCCAGCTACTCGATCGAGTGCCCAACAGTCGAAACTATTTTATTTCGCAACATACCCTTACTCGACAGAGTAAGGGCTACTCGATAGAGTACCCCAAGACATATAAATACGGAGTATTACGGTCTTCCCTCCTTAAAAGGAACTTCGTCCCCGAAGTTCAAACCACTACCAAACAAAGGTACCCCCATGAGCTTCCCGACTCGAAGGTCCAAAAATAAACACAACGTAAAACATGCTACTAACCCACTTATCCCGACAAACATACCGACACAACATAAACAAGAGGGTGTAAAAACTCTTAAAAACTCTCGCGATCACCTCCTACCCCCCTAAAAGAAACAAGGTTACGTCCTCGTAACCATACATACCTGATCAAAAAGGAAAGGGTAACGCTCTTTCATGATATCCTCCGCCTCCCATGTAGCTTCCTCCGTCTCATGGTTAGACCAAAGGATCTTAAGCAAAACTGTCTCACCACTCCTGGTCTTTCTAACTTTTCGGTCTAGGATCTGCTTAGGCACCTCAAGGTACGATAAAGACTCATCCAGCTCTAAGCTCTCTGCCTCCAACACATGCGACGGGTCACTCACATACTTCCGCAGCTGCGATACATGAAACACATTATGCACTCTCTCCAAAGCGGCAGAGGTAAAGCCAAACGATAAGCCACTTCCCCAACTCGCTCTAAGATCTCATAAGGCCCTATAAACTTCTGACTTAGCTTGCCTTTCTTCCCAAATCTCATAACTCCACGCATAGGGGACACTTTCAGAAGAACCTTGTCCCCAACCTGAAACTCTATGTCCCGACGATGTAGATCTGCATAACTCTTCTGTCGATCCTGAGCTGCTCTCATCCGTTCCCCGATCATCTTAACTGTTCCACCATCTCATGTACCATCTCTGGTCCTAAAACCTTTGCCTCAAAGACTATCGTCCCAACAGATTGGACTCCTACATCTCCTCCCATACAAAGCCTCAAACGGTGCCATACCTATACTAGTGTGATAGCTGTTGTTGTAAGAAAACTCTATTAAATCCAACCTCTGCTCCCAGCTACCACCAAAATCCATCACACAAGCTCGCAACATATCCTCAAGAGTCTTGATTGTTCTCTCAGTCTGCCCATCTCCGTCGCAGGATGAAATGTACTCATCTTCAAAGTCGTTCCCAACGATTCCTGCAACTCCTTCCAAAACCTCGATATAAACCTCGCATCTCTGTCAGACACTATGTCCTTAGGGACTCCATGTAACTTAAGCACGTTCTTTCGATAGGCCATAGCCAGTTGTGCCTTAGTCCATGTATCTTTCATTGGAACAAAGTGAGCTGACTTGGTCAATCGATCCACTATCACCCAAATCATATTGTTACCTTGTTGACTCTTAGGTAAACCCACAATAAAATCCATGGAAATGGATTCCCACTTCCATTCAGGCACCTCCAAGGACTGAACCTTACCTTGTGGTCTTCTCTGTTCCCCTTTAACTCTCTGGCATGTCAAACAACGGGACACAAACTCAGCTGTCTCTTTCTTCATTCCAGGCCACCAAAACGTTTTCTTCAGATCTTTGTAAAGCTTGTCTCCACCTGGATGAACTGAATATGGTGTGCAATGCGCTTCTGTCATGATTGTCTTTTTTAACTCCTCATCATTAGGAACACACCACCTACCATCGAATCTCAAACTACCATCTGTATGTATCGAAAACCGGGACACTCGTCCCTTTTCTACTCCACTCTCCACTCCACTATCTTAGGATCCAAAGCCCGCTTATCCCGAATATCATCATAAAACTCAAGTGATCTTTGTCATATCACTCATGGTATCTCCTTTCGCATCATATGAATCCCAAAGCTCGCTACTTCATCTCTCAACCTCATCAAAGATAGAGCTGTACACAAGGAATGTACACTCTTCCTACTCAAAGCATCAGCAACAACATTGGCCTTTCCTTCATGGTAGATGATTTCCATGTCGTAGTCGCCAATCAGCTCCATCCACCTCCTCTGTCTCATGTTCAACTCCTTCTGCGTGTAGATGTACTTGAGACTCTTGTGATCCGAAAATACCTTAAAGATTGCCCCATAAAGGTAGTGCCTCCAAATCTTGAGAGCAAACACCACTGCACCCAACTCCAGGTCATGAGTAGGGTAGTTCTCCTCATAAGGCTTCAATTGCCTAGAAGCATAGGCAATCACCTTACCATTCTGCATCAACACACATCCCAACCCATTCTTCGAAGCATCGGTATAAACCTCAAAATTCTCGCTCCCTTTGCAATGCCAAGACAGGAGCGTGGTCAAACGCTCCTTTAAGGTTTGGAACGCCTTCTCACAACTCTCATCCCAACGAAACTGCATTCTCTTTCCTCATCAACGCTGTCATCGGTCTAGCTATCTTGGAGAAATCCTTCACAAACCGCCTGTAGTATCCCGCTAAACCCAAGAAACTCCTTACCTCGGCCGACATTCTTTGGTGCTTCCCACTTTGTCACCGCCTCAATCTTCGCCGGATCCACGGCTACCCCATCTTTAGAGATTACATGCCCTTAAAAGCAACTTTCTCCAACCAAAACTCACACTTAGACAGCTTAGCATACAACTCATGATCTCTCAAAGTCTGCAACACTATCCTCAGATGCTCCTCATGCTCCTCCTTAGTCTTAGAGTAGACTAGGATGTCATCGATAAACACTACTACGAACTGATCCAAGAACTGTCTGAAGATCCTATTCATCAAATCCATAAACACTGCCGGCGCATTGGACAACCCAAATGGCATCACCACATACTCATAATGGCCATACCTCGACGTGAAAGTCGTCTTTGGTATGTCCACATCTCTAATCTTCACCTGATGGTATCCCGACCTCAAATCGATCTTAGAAAAGACCGTTGCACCACTCAACTGATCAAACAGGTCATCTATCCTTGGCAAAGGATACTTGTTCTTTATCGTCACACGGTTCACTCCCGTAATCTATGCACGACCTCAAACTCCCATCTTTCTTCTTCACGAACAAAGACTTTGGTGCTCCCAGGCGATACACTTGGCCTAATGTATCCCTTCTCTATCAAATCATCCAACTGCTTCCTAAGTTCCTCCATCTCCTTAGGACCCATACGGTACGGTGCCTTAGAGATTGGCCCCGTCCCTGGCTTCAACTCAACGGTGAAATCTATCTCCCTCTTCGGTGGCAACCCGGAATCTCTTCTCGGAAAGACATCCGCATACTCTCCCACCACCGGTATCTCCTCAATCGCGGGCTCTCTATCCGGTCATCTCTCACGTGGCACAAAATCAGAGGACATCCCTTCCTCAGATACGACTTCAAAGTGATTTGCAATCAACTTAACTTTGGGTTTGACTAGAAACCCACGATAAGACACACTTACACCCTTAGGACCTCTTAGGGACACTCTCTTTTGATGACAGTCTATCTTAGCCTTATACTTCCCTAACCAATCCATCCCAACTATCATCTCAAAACCATTAAAAGGAAACTCTAGCAAGTCTACGGGAAATTGACTTGCCCAACTATCAAAGATACATCTCTAAACAACCTCCCACACGATACGGACTCACCCGAAGGTATGAAAACTTGCTCCCTAACAGACTCATATACTCTCAAACCCAACTGTTTTACATGACTCGAAGACACAAACGATCGAGAAGCCCCGAATCAAACAAAACAAACGTAGGAATACCATTAACAAGGAATGTACCGGTGATAACGTGCGCATCCTCCTCACCTGCCTTCTTGTCCATCATGAACAACTTGCACATCGGTCTTCTCGCCCACCTCCCTGGACAAGACTTGGCCGATGCGGTCGGCTTAGCACCCGACCCTTGATTGTTGTTGTTGTTGTTCATCGGTGTCTTCTGATAAGAATTACCGCCGTTGCGGTTGCCTCCACTCGATAGCTCGACCTCCCGGTTTGGCCATGATCCCGGTGAGTGCATTGCTCGCAAAGCTCTGTGCGGAGTCTCTCGAAAAAGATCTCGGTGCGCTCGTGCACTCATGTCTCTCGGTGGCCTACGCCACCACAACCAAAGCAGTCACTCCCCAGCTATTGCTCACACTCCCACGACCTCGCCCAAAGGAAGTTCCAAAGATCGAACCCGTAAACTGGAAGAAAATCCCTTAGATTGATTGTGGTTGCCTTTCTTGTAATTAGATTGGCCACCACCCTCGCTCTCCGACTTCCTCTTCTCTCCACCGGACCTCTCCTGAGCCATCTCCACTAGTCTCTCGGCTCTCCCAGCCCTCTCATATGCTTCCTTCACATCGGTGAGGACTCCCCACGGGTAACTTATCCATAATCTTCGTGGTTAGTCCACTCTCAAACCTCAAAGCCAAATTCTCATCACTCAAACCCATGTCCTCAAGATATCTCGGATTTCTCATTGAACTGTCCGTAGTACTCAGCCACGGACATCTCGGCGATCATCTTAAACTTATCAAACTCCTCCCTTAACTTACTCCTCACATGTTAAGTACGAACTCCTTCCTCACGACCCTACGAAACTCCTCCCAAGGTATAGCAGGTAACCCCTGGTTGGTATATATCTCCTTGGCACTCACTTTCACGGAATCCCACCACTTGCCAGCTGCCTCCCTCAGATAGAATGCGGCCTGATCCACTCTCATCTCATCCGGACAAAGCGAACTAAATCCGTATGTTCTCCATCTCCCTCACCAACTATCAAGGTGGTTAGGCTCCTCAACTCCCTTGTACTCCTTCGGGTTAAACCTCGCGATATAGAGGCTGACTTTAGCATGGTCAACCTCCTTCTCCTTACTCTTGTCCTTGTCCTCATTCACTCTCTTCAGGGTCTCTGTAAGAGCGTCTTGGTGTTCCAACATTTTAACGATGTCATCCGTAGTCATAACCTCAGCTCTCGCGTACAAAGCGTTCCTCTTGGGCGGCATCTTGAAGCTATAGAAGAAAGGGATAAACATAAACACGCGTACTAATCCTCAAAACACGAACACGCGTTGCCCAGAACCCACTCGATCGAGTATCCAAACCCACTCGATCGAGTAACGGGCTACTCGATCGAGTGCCCCCATGTACTCGATCGAGTACCCAAACTCCAGAACCAAACAGACCTTCTGATCTCTAACCCACTCGATCGAGTATCTAGGCTACTCGATCGAGTGGCCCCCTACTCGATCGAGTACCCATCGATACTCGATCGAGTGCCCCAAAACTCGATTCTGGTCCAAAATCGTCAAAAACCTATCCGATCGAGTTAGTCTCACTCGATCAAGTATCACTATTACGTAAAAGCTACCCGCATATTACGTCACATACTAACATGTTAAATTTTATATAAATCGCATGATACCATAATCAATATGCTACGCATCCATTCTACTTATCAATAAAATCAAATCATCATGCTATAAAAGCCACATCGTAAACACCTCAACATGCTATCATCCAATTAACATGTTCCACATATCATTTTCTTTCACATGCTCAACTTCTTATTTCAACACCAAACAACCCTCACACTTCATCACATTGTTGCATAAGTTAAACAATCACATAGACGACTCAACAAACACGTTCCCATGTGACCGGTTCAAAGTTGTAGGGCGACCCCTTGCGACTTTAGGACGTCTCCCAAGCCTTTGCACTAGCTCCTACAACATTTACCCCGGGTTCATTTTAATTGACTCCCTATGTTCATTAAGTTCATTGGTTACGGGTTTCAGGATCGTCTCCGATACCATTTGTAACACCCCATACTCCGAGTGCCTTACCGGGACCACTTTCGGTATGAAGACATCACCATCTCGGTTGCCGAGGCATGATAATCAAATAGACAAAAAAAGAAACAACATTTATTATAAATACTTTAATGAATGAATACAATCCTCGAAACCAAACTGATAGGTACGATACATTATTCAAACTAACTGTTCTCAATCGAAATAGAAATAAAAGCTAAACTACAAATGGAAGACTCTATCGTCATGTCGTGGCCATCCCGGCCTATCCCCGTATCATCTCTATACCGCTCAATATCTGCTCACCATCCCCGAATGGATCACCGCAGTTTTACAAAACAACACCGGGTCGATTAATCACACAATCCAAAATAGATAACAACAACAAGACAAACAGACATTTGAATCACACACACACAACCACATCCAACCAACCGTCTCAATCACCGACCGTCCTTTGGACCACCCCGCGGTGGGGACCGCAGACCGCACCCACCTAAGCCCCGCTCATCGTACGAGCGATAACCCCGCTCATTAATGTGCACATCCCTTCTGTGGCGGGTTCCATATAAGGCGAAACTAGGGCGTGAGATCACTCCCGCAAGTGACCCCACTCCGCCGAGAACGCATCTCGAGAGCCATCAACGAACACAACCACAATCACAATCACAAATACAATCATCATATCAATCAACTAACTAAGCACATCACCAATATCCCATTATGGGACTAATGCGAGTAGAAATCCTACCCGGAAAGCACAACACGCAGACGGTATCTACAATTTGTCTCAAAACGCCTCTTCTACGAATTCTCCTCCTAACATATAACACATAAAGACCACTATTCAAATACTACTCATAACAATCCCCAAATCCCAAATTAGGGTTTCATCAATCTTAACCAAACGGTATATAAATTATATTAAAAGCTTACCCTCGACGCAAGGAATCCAACGACACAAACTACGATGCAATCCGACCGTCTGAACTCCGGGAATTGTCAAGAACGCGATTAGGAAGAAGACAAGTTGCTTTCTCTCTTAAACAGGTTTTAGGTTTTGTAAAAAGTGATTTAGAATAAAGACGAATTGATTTAAATACCTTAATCGCGTAATTAACAAAACCCGAGAAAACTCCCCCGATAAACCGGACACTCGATCGAGTACCCAAGGTACTCGATCGAGTACCCCCCTACTCGATCGAGTGCCCCAGCTACTCGATCGAGTGCCCAACAGGTCAGAAACTATTTTATTCTGCAACATACCCTTACTCGACAGAGTAAGGGCTACTCGATAGAGTACCCCCAAGACCATAAATACGGAGTATTACAAAGATGACCATGTAAGAATGCATTCTTAATATCGAGTTGATGAATAGACCAATGTTTCGAAATAGCCTTGACCACTGGACTAAAGGTCTTATCGCAATCAACCCCTACCTGTTGTGACCTGCCATTAACAACAAGACGAGCTTTGTACCGCTCCAAATCACCATTAGCCTTAAATTTATGCTTAAACAACCATAGACAACGAGTAATATTGACATCGGGAGGACGGGGCACAAGGACCCATGTCTCATTCTTAATGAGAGCCTCATATTCATCTTTCATGGCACGATTCCAATTAGGGTCATGAAGGGCGCCTATGGGGTTCTTGGGGATTGGTGATAGGGACGTTGTGACACATAAGTCAAGGATTTTCTTTGTGAGTGAGGTGATTCAATTCTTTGCATCCGTCCGAGTTGACAAATCGGGTGATTTCCTCACGGCTAAGGTGAATGGTAAGCCTCTGAAACTTACTCAATCTGATTTTGCTACCGCCCTTGATATCTCAACCGGAGGTTATGATAATCTCCCCTCTGAAACCTGGATAGCCTTACCTTACGCCTCACCCCTTAGTGTCGCTCAAGTTGTTTGTCCTAAAACAGTCACTTGTGGTCCCGTAAGCAACACCCAAATACCCCCTCCTCTTTGAATTGTCTTTAATATGTTGTGTCGTTCCATTTACCCTTCGGGTGACCGGGGAAAACTCTCCATAGCCCAACAATACCTAATTTATCACATTGCAACTCACAAAAAGGTGAATTTGATTGGGTTAATGTTTAAGCGATTTCATCTTATTTCGACCAAACTCCGTAAACCCTCTTCTAGCATGCTACACTTACCCTATGGAATGTGGTTGTCAATCGTGCTCAAGGCACATGGGGTATTAGTGAGTTCTAGTTTGGGTTCATTAGACATGTGTGACATCATGAATGATGGTCAAATGGGGAAAATGCTTATCAAAGTGGAAAATGATGAATTAATCTCTGTGAAAATTAAGACGGATCCTGAGGTTGGGTCGTCTAGTCAAGTGAATACGGGTAGTATGCGGGAAGTTCTTCAAGCCGTGGCTGAGTTGAGTGCTTGGATTAAGCACGATGCTCATCAAAAGGATTTGGCCATCTCGGCTCTTGCTTCCACCGTGGACCTCATTCGTGGTGAGATGGATATTATATCCACTCTTGTCTCAACAAAGGAAATTGGTGATGATGCTCAATTGGATGATGATCCCTTGGGTAGTGGCTCCGATGGTGAACAAGCTTTCTCTCCTTAGCCTATCCTATCCTTTCCGGCCCCCTTAACTTTGTCCTTGCCTTTTACATTTTGTCCCACCTTGTTGTGCCCTCCTAAGACTATTTTTCTTTACTCGTTATTTTGATGCTTGGTGGTGTATTTTAAACTTTATTTAGCCGTGGTGAACTATGGTGAACTTATGTTTAATCCTTATGTTTATGTTGACTTTGTTACCTTGTCACGGTTATATGTGTCTTTTTGCGTTTTCTTGTGGTTATCTGCACTCTAATGCCTTTGACATCCCTATCCTTTTTGATGATGTCAAGAGGAGGAAAAGGTAAACTCATGCTCTTAATCTCTTTGCATATTGATTAACTAATGTCTAGGCCTAACCTTCTTAGCTTTGAATCTTGTTTTGGGGCAATGTAAAATTATCATGGTTAGTTTGATTCAAGTTCTTGCTTTATATAAGGTAATATTGTCCCTTCTCTCATGTGATCTTGCTTGATTAAAATCTTGAATTAAGGTGTTTACATTGCTTATACATTCGTTTAGGGCTTGTCATCATCAATGGGGGAATTTGTTGGATTCCTTATGATTGATGATAACATGCCCATTTGATTTGTGTTATCTTAGTTTACCTTTTCAGGATTAATGATTAAATCAAGCATGGATTAAGAAGTGTTGAAGTTGTTAATCATCCCATTATATTGAGTCTTAAGTGTCATCTAATGTACAAGTGAGAAAGTAGAGTATCTTAGAGTAATAGAAACAGTTAAGACGACTGTTACTTTCACAAGTACGTAAACAGCTGCTTGGATTGTTGCCACAATTCGTAACACTTGAAGCCTTTTTATCTTTCGAAAATCTTTCACGTGTCTCTTATTTTTCAAAGATAAACTTCAGATTTTTATTAGGAGTTGGCCTTCAATAAAGAGTGGTTTGAATAATTATTATTTTCAAAATGTTTCCTCTTTGTGAAAATTCAACCCTTTAGTCCTTTAGAAAACAAGAAATGCTTTTTGCCATATTTGTGTAAACTTGTCATCATGTGACTTGTTTTTCCTCTTTGTTTTCTGAATTTGCATGAGCTTTTATGGATATCTTTCAAACACTCTTTCTCTTTTCTTGCCTTTGCAAAAGAACCTTCTTTGATGCAAGCTTTGGATGATTGTTGAGGCTCCTCACATGTGTGGTCTTTGACCCTTCAAAACCCTAGCAACCTCCTCACCCATTCTCTCTATAAAAGGCGAGCCATTCCTCCATAAAAATCCCAAGACTTCTTTCTGAAATTAATTTCAAGTTTGCAAAATTATTTTTCAAAGCTTTAAACCGTGTGTCTTTGCAAAACTTCTAAGAGTCTTCAAGTTGTTACAGTCGTGACTACTGTTACTTTAACATACTAAACTCTCTTGCTTATGAATTGTTGATCTTGTAAAAGTTGTCCATCTCTATTCTTTGCTAAGAATATGTTAGTGGAAACTTGATCCTTATAACATTCTAAGTGTGTTAGTAGAGTTTAGGACGGAGTAGTCTTCAACTCTTGGCAACCGGAGTAGGTTGCGAGTTGGCTTGTCATAATAACGAAGTAGTTCTTGGACTCGCTTTACAACCGGAGTAGGTTGGTGTTTTTTATTGTACGGGTCTTTTAGTTGTCGGAGTAGATCACTAAAAGAAATCAATAAAAAATAGATTGGACGCAGGCACTTGAGTTTCTTGCCGAACCAATTCAAAAATCATGTGTTCAATCTTCTTCTTTTATTTCCGCTGCTCTTTTATTTTGTTTGCTCTTGCTTTGCTTAAACTTTGAAGTAATAGCTCATTCATATCTTTGTCACATTTGGTCTCAGATCTGTATTCCATAAATCGAGACAAATAGCTACGATCAAACAGTTGTTACTTTCATACTTAAAGAAACATTCATTCCTATACTCGTTTAATCTTGCAATATTATTCGAAGTATTCACTTATCACTTTTGTTCTCATAACTCACTTTAATTCAATAAAGTTGAAGTTAAATTTTTTAAATAGTACCTAATTCACCACCTCGCCCTCTTAGGTACTCGAATCCATAAACTCAACAGATTAGTGCACAAGGAAGAAGAAACAAGAACGATGCAAGTGCACAAAAAGGTTCAGCCAAATCGAATGACAAGGCGGAATAGATAAACTAGTCATTGTATAATATTATTAAGATAAAGAGGACTGCTATTCCTCCTTTCCAAATCATTCAAATCATTCCGATTTTGATTCGAGGGAGGGATAATAAATCCTTCCATTTCGATCAATTCCATATCCCTCAAAAAAGGAAACTGTTATTCTCGCTTTCCCGCGAAATTTGTCTTTATGCAGAGTCCAGTTCTAGCTTCGACATGGAATAGAACCAAAAGGAAGTGTTCTTGTTATCCTAGTCCATTATTTCTACACAACAATCTTTTGAAGCCCTTGGAAGCCTCAACAGATCCATACAGATGTCCAATTTCGCGCCCTCCACATTAGTCTCCCCATCGTCCTCGATATTTGTATAGACGTCCATCTCCTCCAGGACACTCGCGCTTTTAAGAAGATGCCCCATAAGTGATAATGAACACATGTGCCCACAAAAACTGAACACTTCAATCTTTTTGACATGGCATGGAAAAGGGACCAGATTAATATCTGAAGATCGCAATGAGTCATAGCAGTCATCCGGACATTGGTGGTATCCAGAACATTCGCAGCAATGTAAGCCCTGGATAACAAACGCATGAAGTGAGAAAAACTTAATGACAGTTACAAAGTAAACCATTTTATGCAAATTCTTGAGCACGGTAGCTAAGGTTGCCTCACACAAGAACTTGTGCTAGCTATGAATTTAAAAAACTATTATGAGTTGATGCTAACCGATTCAAAGCGGACAATTTGAAGTTGAGGACATTTCTCAAGCAAGCAAGTTACGTATTCCCACGCAATATATGGACAGTCACCAAGGTATAAAGTTAACAGGCTACGGAAATCAGGCATTTGCTTCTCGTCATCACGTGTAAGCAGCATCTGTAAAATGAACAATATTCTCATAATATGAACAAATAATATATGTTTCCAATTCCAATGCAAGAAAACAACTCGACATATTTTAACTCCGGATTTATGATGAAGAAAAATAAAATGGGTTAATAAAGTGGCTGCACTTCTTTTAATACGGAGTAGTAATTCTTGATGCAATGTCTGACCGTGTCATCCAACATCTTTTCTATATGTAAAAATACACGGGTAAAGCTGTGTACATTCCACCCCCTACCCTGCGTCCCTGCCACTTAAAAAAATCCTAGAGGCACCAATATTTGAGAGAAAATAAGAGGAAAATACAGGGCATATACAATTATACCTGCAGTGAGTCCATTTCAAAACTTATTTTTACGGCTTTATAGGCAGCGGCTTCTAAAATTTCACGGTTCAGATCTACTTTAGCAGCAGAATCATCTGCGCTGCAACTAAAAGTTAGGCTTGCCTTCTCAAAAGAACACGAGTTCTTCCACGACGGAATAATTCTCACACCAATATTTGACTTGTACTTTAAATATACCAAATTAGGGGCGTCAATCTCAAATGTGCCCAACAAAAAAGAGCAACAGTTTATTGTTAGCTCTTTGAGTATTCCCGTCCGATGAAGAGCATGACCACCGATGTCACACTTGCAATATTTAAGAGTCAATTTTTCAAGCAGTTCACAGCTAGAAAACAATCTTTCAATTGATTCAAAATCAAAGAAAATGATATTATCCAGATGAAGGATCTTCAGTTTTGGCAACGAGGGTGATCGAGGAATTTCAATTTTGTAATACTCACGATCTCTAGAACCCATCATTTTCAGACTCATTAGTGTTTCACATGTGAAGAAGCCATCATGATTAGGCACGCAATCAGTCTGGCGATCTAGCTTATAATGAAACTCTTCAACACCCTTTTGTAAAACATAAGTAAACCAACGATTCAAATCTGAATCATGATAGGTGTCATGACATACTAGACTAAATTTCTTAATGGGTGAGATTTGGTGCAATTCCAGAATATGATCAACATACTTTTTAAACCTTCGAGAGACTTCTAGTTTCTTATGTCGTGCTACTAAGCTTTTATCTTCAAAAGAAAGACAGGTCGTCAAAGTAAAAAGGTACCGCCATCTGGTTGATAGAATACTTGTGGTCACAGCAAATGTTGTTGGCAGAAATGAAAGCATGTGACCAAGCAGTTCATCAGGTAAACTGCTGATCCTATCCAAACAATTCCCACTTATTGGGTCTTCAAGATGTCTACCAAGATTCATAGGGGGTCTCATAGTCTTCACACGACTGTTACCTGAAATGCCATAAAAGCGGAACTAAAACATAACAGACTGGTAATATACATTGATTGTGTGAGATTAAAGAGATATATGCTCGGTGGTTAACACTTTTAAAACAAGCACACACCCCATCCCGCAAATCCGCTAACACGAGATTCAGCAATTGAAACGTAAAATGGTGCATCCCCTGCCCCCTTTATAGTTTTATACTACTATTTTATACTCCTATATTCGAAAGATAAAAGCGAGTGAAACATAAAATGGTGCACAAGATGAGACAGAGGATCGTCCATTTTGAGATCATAAACAAATACAATACAGGAACACGCTTACGAAATTGAAACATAAAATGGTGCAGCATTTACTATATGAATTAAAACATACCTAATCATTAAATTTCGATTTAGCTTCAAGTGGTAAGTATGACCATAAACTAAAGAGTAATTTAATAATTACTCCCTTTTATAAACCACTTTACTAAAATTACTCCTTTTCAAAACTTTTTAATAATTTACTCCCATAAAATGTTCTCGGTCAAAATCACCCAAATTGACACTCCAGTAACAAATTCCGTCAATTTTTAAATTTTACGATTTTAAGTCTATTTTTATGATTTAAAATACCCTTCTCTATATTCATCTTCTTCATTAATCATTCACATCCTTCATTCCCTTACTTCCTCTAATCCTCCATAACCAACCACCACCAATATGCTACCACTACCACATCAATATGAGGCTTGATACTATCCGGGAATTTTAAGGTGGTAGTAGAGCTAGATAAAATAGAATCTGAAATTGTCAGGGCACTTGAGCTGGTCGTATCTCTCATATAATTGGGTGATGATATCCCTAACATTGATGCTGAAGGTGACCCTAGTGAGTCTCTTACATCATCTCCAGAAACCATAAAATTTACATCCTCCATTCACATCCTTCACTCCCTTACTTCTTCATTTATCATTCACATCCTTCACTCCCTTACTACTACCAAACACTTATTGGCCTGGCGAAAACATCAAAGAATCAAACAAGGTGATAGAGGAAATTGGGAAATTAGGGATTTAATTGAAAATTTGAAAAATGTTTTTCTGGGTAGTGTTTAATTGAAACTTTGAAAATTGGGAAATTAGGGAACACTACCCAGATGACAAGAACGTTTTTCTAGGTAGTAACTAATTGAAGCTTTGAAAAACGCTTTTTCCTCCTGACCCAGGTGACAGAGGAAACTGGAGAAATTAGTGATTCGATTTTAATTGTTTAAAAGTTTTCCGTGTCGGGAATTTGAAGTGTGGGCGATATATTTGTGGTTTGTGTTGGGTATTGGTGGTTGATGGTGGTCGGGGAGAATTGTCGAGAAATTGGCGATATTGGATGTGGTTTGTGTTGGGTATTGGTGGTTGGTGGTGGTACGGTGTTGGGTTTAATTGGGGTTGACGAATGGTGTTATTGCTGCAATAGTGCGTGAATGGAGTGGTGTCGATTTCCATTCCGCGCTTGAAGGCAGATGACGGGCGTGGGAAATGGTGATGCTCCTTGGAATTAAAGGTTGTCATGATGGTGCGGAGGTGATGATGATTGAAGGAGCAGGTGTGGGTACCACGTTGTTAGCGTGGTTGAGGCAAGACGAAGGTCCGAGCTCACAATTAAAGATGAAGATGGTTGGGTTGACGAAAGGTGCAAGTCCCAGAACACGTTTTACAAATGAGGGAGGAAGACAGGGGCAAAACGGTCATAAATAAAGATTTTTCACCTGAAAGTGTATTGGGTGCAATTTTTAACCTGAGAACATTTTATGGGAGTAAATTATTAAAAAGTTTTCAAAAGGGAGTAATTTTAAAAAAGTGGTATCTAAAAGTGAGTAATTATTAAATTACTCTAAACTAAAAACACAAGAACACGCTAACGCAAGCACATTAATTAAATCCTACTAACCAAATAAATTCTGAAAAAATGGAATTATTGCAGAAAAACCCAATAATTAATTGGTGAAAGTATGAATTTTGACCATGTACAATAAAAGTGACAGTTAAAATAAGACACAAAATTTAGGTATAAATTGAGGCATACAATACTCATTTTACACACAAAATATGACAGTTATATTGCAAGAAAAATAAAAGTGATAAACGAAACAGATGAGAAAAAATTGAAATTACCTTCAAGTTGGTACATTTTGTACTCTTCGAATAGTCGAATGAATGAAGAAGATGGAAGGGTTTTTTATTTTTTTTTTGAGGGAAAAGGATGGAAGGGTTTTAACTTTTAACTTCTGAAGGACGACAGTCGACAGGTGTTTTTAGGGTTACAAACCGTTTTTAGGGCTGAATGTTTAGATGGAGTCTTTTTTAGGGAAAACAGACTAGACCTGTTAAAACTAGACCCGATTCGGAAATTCGATCCGCCCAATCCGTTTTTAGGGTTATAAACCCGTTTTCTCGACCCCTGACCGGTTTGACTCGAACCCGAAATGATCCGTATTTTAGAGTCAAGACCCGACCCGAACGAGTCGACCCATTGGGTCAAAGTTAATCAAAAATCTTATATCTTTATTAATTCAGAAAACAATGCTGAATGGAGATTAAGCCATGTCATTTGTACATTTTTTTTTTGGGAAATTCAGGTTATGATGGGTCCGTTTGTGTGCAAAAAATTTATTTCTTCAAATCGTCTCCCAATACAAACATGCGACAATTTTCGTCTTAGAAAACAACTAGTTTTAAACCCGTGCAAAATTGCACGGGTATGTATTTGGGCCAGAATGAATGTTTTTTTATGTATATTTGTTTTTGCATTTGCATTGTACCTATCTAATTGGTCTAAATCAACGATGTACATAGTTAATGTTTAAATTTGTTACAAACATGTGTTCACATGCACTGGTTTATAAGGAAATAACGTAATCTACTCTTGTAAATAAAAATTGCATACATAAAAACTTTACATTCGGATAAAAGAAATATAATCTAATAATCAACTTTGACATATGTAATTCATTTTTGTAAGTCATTTCCGTTGTATGTTCGAACCCGTATATAACTGTAATTCCTTCTGTAATTTTATTGTGTAATTTTGTTTCAAAAATTATGTAATTTAATCACATTACTCACATTTGTAATTAATTCTGCGTAAATGTTATGCATTTTCTTTACACGGATTGTATAGAATTTTATCATAATATTAATTCGAATAAGTATTCCATAAGATTATTTTATATAATTTGTTGCGACACGGAATTTAGCGCATGTTCGAAAAGACGGATATCTGAATAATTAAATACGTTGCACACTCATGGGTCCCACCATAACCTGAATTTCCAAAAAAAAGAAAAAAAATGCATTTATGACGTGGCACGCTATACAATGAGTATTGTCGTCTGAATTTATATAGATAAGATTTATGAAATAATTACATACAATCGGCATAAATGAAATTAATTGCATATAATTGGAATGAATTACAAATCGGAATAAATGAAATTAATTACATATAATCGAACTGAATTATATAATTAATAATAAGCTTTTATCTTCAAAAGAAAGACGGGTCGTCAAAGTATAAAGGTACCGCCATAAAAATATGTTCTCATCATAATCAAATAAATAAATTAAACCATAAAATATATAACCCACAACTTAGAAACTGATGGGTAAATGGAAAATAGGTATTAAATAAATAAATGAATGAATATAAACTACCTATAAACTATTATAGGTATTACTATAGCTTTTATAGCCATTACACAACCATTGATTCCAATATTTAAATTTTATTTTTAATTTATTTTGTATTATTATTGAATAAGATAATTGAATGTCAAGAAATTCAAGAGGTGAATTAAATAAGAAAAAATGTTAATGAAAATGGTGGGGGGTTAAGCAATATGAAGAGTTTTAATCAATTTATTAACATATTTTATTATAAAAATTAATTAAACAGGAAAAATTATTAATTAATTTGGTGGGGGTGTTAAGTATTATAACGAGTTTCAATCAATTTATTAACATGTTTTATTAAAAAATTCAATTAAATAGGAAAAAACACTTAATAAAAATGATGGGTGTTGAATAATATGAAAGTTTTAATTAATCTACTAACATGTTTTATTACAAAAAAACTCAATTAAAAACTCAATTTTAATTATAAATTACGAAACTTTGATGTAAATTTGTAAGGGTTGCATAAATTTTGGAAAATAATATATTTAAATTAATATCATGTAATAAAAAATTGATAATTCATGTCATATTTATTCGTCATGTCACTTTAAAATTTGTCATGTCATATGTAGTAGGTGACGTGGATTTTTGTTAATGTTAGGTGACATTGTATACGTGACATTTTAAGTTCCTCTTTTAATAATATTGTATAGACTAGTTTGAATGCCCGTGCGTTGCAACGGGGTAATAAACTTATTTATAATGCAAAAAAAAAACGTTATAAGGGTTTAATGTTTACATTCTATGTCTAATGATTGCTTTACATATTATTAAAATATCTCTTTCAAAAAAAATAAAAGATTAATATATACGTGGGTTAACTCTTATTTATAATCATATAATCACCCTACCTTATACTAATCTTTCGATG
This sequence comes from Silene latifolia, assembly GCF_048544455.1. Taxonomy (NCBI): domain Eukaryota; kingdom Viridiplantae; phylum Streptophyta; class Magnoliopsida; order Caryophyllales; family Caryophyllaceae; genus Silene; species Silene latifolia. Next base: position 3,076,957 of record NW_027413701.1, read on the forward strand.
TGAGACAATTCTATTATTTATATGTAATATATTCACCAAACTTGGATTATTTTTCTGATGTGGGACAATTCTACTATTTATACGTAATATATATTCATCAAACCTGCATTATTTTTCAATGTGGGACAAATAACATACTCAGAATTACACTATCTTTTTTTACACTTAGTTCGACATCCAACCAGATCCCGAATACCGAATACGGACAATTGCTACTCATTATATCTAATAGTTATATTTAAATTTAATAATATGATCAAGTACTCTCCATTAATATTTGTACGTTGTTTTTCTTAAAAAAAAAATTCATAATTGAGATACGGAAATTTTTCGTGGTACCCCTTAATTTTGTCAAATTTTCCATGTTACCCCTACTTTTAAGAATCTGCCTACGGTACCCTTGAGGTTCCATTTTTTTGCCCATGGTACCCCCTAATGTAAAAGTTATTAAATGGACGTTAAGTTTGATGGCGTGGTAATAAAATAACAATTAAAAATAATTCCCCTTTATTGTTTTATTGGTACGAATATCTCTCTCTTTTAAATGAAAATATAATTAACTATATCATTATAATATTAGAAATTTCTCATGGTAACTTTGAATTTTGATAGATTACACATGGTACCCGTTGTTCCGGGTGTAATTCCGAAGCAGGTATTGTTACCACTCGTGGCTTGTAGAATGACGTCTTTGATTGAATCCTCCTTTTGGTCTCCTGAAACACTGAACAAACTGAGGGCTCGGCTTTGGCCGAGCGTACTCACTCCGACGCTCAAGTCAGTAAACTTAAAAGGATTAAGTTATGTGTTACTTGGCGAAGTATGTATTGTAGAGAGATAAGGAAGATATTACCAGATTATGGGGTGTTTAGGTTATTTTTCGGATCCTTTCCTCAATGAGGGTTGAGGAGTATTTATAGACTTTCACCTTTTGTCACGTAGTGGACAAGTGGCCAAGTGGCTAGCAGGTGGAAAGACTGATCTACCCTCGGCCGAGGGACTCGTGGCAGGCCGGCGGGCCCTGTTGACTCGCCGCCGAGGGGTCTTGGATATGAGTACGCGGATATGTGCCCCGGCTGACTAGTTGTCCCAGCCGAGACCCAAGTGACAGGCCGACGGGCTGCGTTGGTTAGGCTGTCAAAGTCGTTGACTTGTTGTGGATATCTTTGACATTGCTCAATATGTTGACTCGGTCAGCGGGTGCAGAATATGCCCCATCAATTTGCCCCCAGCGTAGTCTATGCCGTGGTATGGGCTCCGATGTGTGTTGAGCGTATATTCTGCGCAAGTAAAAATTTTCTGCCTCGGCTTGGTTCTGCTTAGGCCGTACCATATCCCCCCTCCACATGGATGTGCAAAGGGCATCAAATGTGGAAAAGTAAGTGACGCTGGCCGAGACCGAGGTTGTGAGTGCCGTGTGCTTTTGATTGCCCCCAGCCGGTGCTGTGTAGCTCGGTTGATCAGCGGGCCGTTTGGCAAGTAGATACCAAGGGTCGTGTTGAAGAAGATACGTCGATTGGCATTCTGTCAAGGAGCGTGTTGAAGAAGCTTTGTAACTGTTTGTCGATTGACATTCCATGGCTGCATGCTTGACATGTGTCTCGTTGCTGATTGGTTGACGCTTCATGGGCTTTGCCCTGATTGGTCGGATTGAGTGGGCTTTGCCCTATAAATAGGAGAGTTAGCCCCTGAATTTGGCCTTCCAAATTCATTTTCTCAAAAAAAATTTCTTCTTCTTGCTTAACTTTGACGAAACTTCTCTCCAGTCTTCAGAATTGTTACTTCGGCGTAGCACTTTTTCTTCAAGGTAAACAAACAAATTTTCCAACGTTTAATTGTTAAGTTTTTGTTGTGAACATGTCTTCTGCTGATGCCGGACCTAGTAACCCTGCGCCGGGGGGTTCCCTGTCGCGCCTTGATGAGGAGGAGGCATTGGCCGCCATCCCGATAAGGTCTGGGGGCCCTAGGTCTCCTTCTCCTGAAGTTGATCCAAAAGCTCTGGAGGATTGGGAGGATGATGATGATGTTGATGATGACGGTGATGATGATGGAAGGGCTCATTCTGATGACGAGAGACCGTACGTCATGGATCACGGCAAGGCCTGTAAGATCAGCCCTGACCGTGCTTGGACCCACAAGTTTGCCAGTTGTTCTGGTCCTAACTGATGCGTGTCATTTATATGATGTTTTACATCTCTTTTTACACGCATTTCAGAGCTCATTTGTGTAGTTTATGCTACATTTCCCCTATTTCCGTCTACTTCCGTATTTTGTACTTTATTGCAGAAATGTGGAGAATTTAGCGGGAAATGAAGCCAAATCCGTCCCCGAGTAAGCTGCATTGCAAATGACGTAAAGGAACTGCTTAAGGAACAAGCTTGGTGCGCAATCCAAGGCCCAAAAGACAAGTCCACGAAGAATAAAGAAGTCAATTAGCAGCTCAAGCAGTCGATCGACGAAACCCATCAGTCGATCGACCAATGCTCGGGATCCAGAAGCTACTGTTGCTGAAATCCAGTCGATCGACCAGCCTGAGTAGTCGATCGACCAGACTTCGATTCCAGACGGGAATTAAAAGATTGAGAAACTCAAGGCCCGTGAAGTTTAGGTTTTGGAATAAGGTGTTACGTATATTTCCTATATAACGTAACCTAGGTTTTCAGAAGAATCATCTAGCTTTTATCGAATTACATCAAATTTTACATTAAGTTTTCATTCAAGTTCTTGATCGAATAATTAGGGTTTGGAATTATTGTGAGCATCGAAGTTAGGTTCTTATTAATCAATCTTTCCCCTGCAATTCGGTACTCTTCCTGCTTAATTTCAGTTTTATTGTTTTACTTCCATTGTTAGTATAGAATTGATAGTTAGTGTCCCTAAAGCCAATTATCGCTTCGTCATCGTTGTTATTTATTTTAAGTATGAATTCCGTAATTGTCATGAGTTTTATTGTTGCTTTTACCTTTGCCATGAGTAGCTAAATAGTTAGTGCTAGGATGTAGGCGATTTATGGCTAGGCGGCAATAGGTTAGACACGGACTGAACCCGCGTGTCAGTCGATCGACTGACATTGTTGGTCGATCGAGTGACCTTATAAGGTTATCTTTCGTTTTAATTGTTTTTAATCTTGTATTTAACAAATCGAATGCATGCGACCAGTTAGATACCTATTTTGTGACCGACCCATTAGACCGAAAGGTAGGGAAGGTTATTTGACCGTCAATTAATTCGACTAAACTGTGCTAAGATCGAAAGATAGGTATAGTTTAGACCATTGGTCACTTTTCAGGACGAAAGTCAGTATTAGTGACATTAGGGACCTATAGCGAGATCGAGAGATGCTATTTGTTAGGAGTCGACCGAGAGGACCTCTTGTTTCCCGCCTTACCTGTGTTTATTTCGGACCGACTTAGTTTGCTGACGCCGAAGCTATAATGACCCGATCATCCTAGTACCCTTCTTTTATCTGTTTAATTCGTATTTTTAGTTTATTTTCCTTTTATTGCCATTAGCTATCGACCAATTCAAATCAACCCCCATAATTGTTACCTTAGACTTTCATTAGACAACTAAAGTTTACAACTGCCTCCTTGCGGATCGACCCGGTTACCACTAGCCTAGGTTAGTCTTAATAGGAGTTTATAAATTTTATCTTTGGTACTCACAAAATGACGGGTATCAAATTTTGGCGCGTTCGGGGAGGCAATAGTCCTAATTTTAGTTGTTTTAATTTTCAGTCTTTCTTAGTTTAAGGAACATCCGTTCCTTAAACTGTTCTTATATTTTGTTGTAGTTTCCTCTTATGCGCAGGTCTCAGGGTGGTCCACTACTGCCATTTGATCCAGAGATTGAAAGATCTTTGCACGTAAAGAGGAGATTTTTTCAAGAACGACAGCTGGAAGAGCCTAGTTCTCATTCTAGCTTTTACGAGAACGAGCTGTTCGAGGGAAATCCACCATCTTCACCCGTTTCTACATCTTCACCGAGACACGATTACTTCTCCGTAAATTTCAGTCATGGCCGAGGAAGCGAGTATAGCTAGTTTTTCCGAGCCGACAGCCGACAATTTATACAAGGGGTTCGAGCACGGAGATGCAGGAAATTCGAACCAAAGCCTGCTTACATCACTATGGTCGAGAGAAATCAGTTTGGGGGAGCTGCAAATGAAGATGCAGCTAAACACATGGAGACCTTCATTGACTACTGCTGCTCCATTCCCCCACCAGCTGGCGTGACCCAGGACCAGATCAAGGAGACTATGTTCATCTTCTCCCTTCGCGATGCTGCAAGGGAATGGTATAGAGATCGGACCAAGCCGCCAGAGATCACCGATTGGAATACATTGGCATTGGCGTTCTACAAGAAGTACTTTTCTGCTTCAAGGACGATCGCTATTAGAGCTCAGATCACGGGCTTTAAACAAGGGCCAGATGAGAATTTCCATGAGGCATGGGTCCGATTCAAGAAGTTGGTGCGAACCATACCGCACCATGGGTTTGCGAAATGGAGTTTGTGCAATCATTTCTACAATGGGTTGTACGACGATCAGAGGGCCATTTTGGATCTTTGCACCAATGGAAGATTCATTTGAAAATTTGGGAGCAACCAAAGGGTGGAAGATCATTGACGATCTAGCAACCCACAAGGCCGAGTATGGGAATTCGAGAGGAAACCAGAGGAGAGTCGCTGAATCTTCCTCTGTTCGCACTTGAGGCTCTTACTGCGAGATTTGACAAGTATGAGCTAGGAGGAGCTTCTAAAAGTGGGATGTACCAAGTCAATGCCGTGATGGACGGTCCCTTCGTCTGTGAAAGGTGTGGAGTTGAGGGCCATGTCTCGAAAAACTGCCCTAGTCCCTTTGAATCTTGCGCTGCCTTTCAACACTATAGGCAGACAAACACCTACTACGAGCCACCACATCCGAACTTGAGTTGGAGGAGCCAGAATGTCCAAAACCCAACCCAACCTCCGCCACAGCAGCAGCCATATGTGCCTCCTCATCAAAAGCAACAACAGTATCAAAAGCCTCCTTATGTGCCGCAGCAGCAACAATCACAGAATTCTGAGTTCTCCGAGCTTAAGAATCTGTTGCTTAAGGAGTCCCAAGCAAGAGAGGCCGGGATGAAGCTATTAGAGAGCCAAATTGCTCAATTGGCCAGTAAAAATAACACTCGAGCTCCCGGACACTTACCCACTCAACCCGAACAAAAGGAGACCCTAAATGCCATCACCTTGAGGAGCGGGTCTACCCTTGATGGTCCTGCCATGGTTGAGGATGCAGTTGGAAAAGATAAGCCAGAAACAAGCCAAGAGAAAGCTTCAACGAACAATTCAAAGAAAAAGACGTCTGCCAGGAATTTCAGTCGATCGACTGATATACCTAGTCGATCGACTGAGTTACGGGTTACAGGAGCTTCTGGAACTGTGCAAACCAGTCGATCGACTAAGGAATGTGGTCGATCGACCAATATCACTGCTGATGCTGAAGAATCTCGTCCTTTAATGCCAAATAACCTACGAGATCATTTGTTTCGGGTACCTGATCCGAAGATTTTAGGGGGCACCAGTGTCTGATGGGTCGATCCGGCTCCAAGTTCGATCCAATGACGGTCAATGGGTCTCATTTGAGACGGTCTGAGGAGGGATCTAGCTTCAACAAAGAGAAGGTGACGGACTTTCAACCTAAGTCCAAGGATACCGGCACACGCGACTTAGAAGAGAGGGCTAAGGTGCTCCTTAGAGCCCCCTATCCGGAGAGACTCGTGCCGACCAAAGAACAGATATCTTTCAATAAGTTTGAGAAAGTTATCCGTAGTCTGAATGTGCAAGTCCCCTTCCTTGAACTAGTTAACCAAGTACCCGCTTACACTAAATTTATGAAGCAATTGTTGTCAAAAAAGCGGTCACTTGAAACAGTGCACACTGTCGCACTCACCAAGGAGTCTTGTTCTTATCTGTCTCACACTGCGCCCCTTAAGTTAGAGGACCCGGGCAGTTTTTCCGTCCCGTGTAGCATAGGTACCTTTTCTATTGAAAAGGCATTGTGTGACTTAGGGGCCAGTATAAGTGTCATGCCCTTGAGTTTGGCTAGGAAACTCAAGTTGACCCGGTTTGCTATTACAGAAATGACAGTTCAGATGGCTGACCGATCTGCGGTCGAGCCCATAGGAGTCCTAGAGGACATACCCGTCCAGATAGGGAAGTTTTTCTTCCCTGTTGACTTTGTTGTCCTTGATATGCCTGAGGATGACCATATTCCCATCATTTTGGGTAGGCGTTTCGCACACCGCTGGTGCGATTATTGACGCGGTTTAGGAACCTTGACCTTCAAGGTTGGGAAACACTCTATCATTTTTGCCCAACTCGCTAAAAAGAAGGACGCCATGTGGCTGTTACTTGTAATACGGTCTCGAAAAGAGATCGTACTTTGTGCTTCCCGAATTGCCCGTCCCTATTACTATCGTCAGATTAACCCCTCCGCCCCAGATTGGGAGCAAGAAGGAGGAAGAATTTGTTGTTTTAAATAATGCAGGAGCTAGTTTGGGGAAGGAAGAGCCGTTGGATGCTCCAGCTGTGACGGAGCAGATTGTCTCAAGAGGAGGTCTTGGATGCCTAAGCTATGGGACAGATGAAGAAGTGGAAGATGAGCCGGCCAAGGTGAGATGGGCAGATCTGGATTCCGACGATTCCGAGGAAGCCCTTGATTGGGGAGATGACGAAGCTGATCAGTTGAGTTCTCCGACTGTCAAAGCTAAGAAGGGTGCATCTGATAATATGAGCACCATTGAGGCTACCTCTAGTAGCCAGAAGCCGACGAAGTGGGCCATACCGTGGTCCTTCTTGATCAACTATTAGTTGATCAAGTTCGTTATAAACTTCATTTTATTGCTTTCGAACTATTTTCTATTGCTTTTGTGTGCGCGAAAACTTCGCCTTTATTTCGTTTGCTTAGGATTTTTAAGTACTTTAGACTTTATTCCGGGTTTTGCGCAATTTTGGGCGCGTACTATTGTGTATTTGCAGGTATTTAGAGCTTATTAGCTCAAATCATTGAGCAATTACGAAGAAATAAGACGCTGCAGCAGTGTTTTCAGTCGATCGACTGGCATCATGGGTCGATCGACTAAAATGCAGGTTTACAGGAGCTACTGTTCACGCCCACCTGGTCGATCGACTGCCTCTTTAGGTCGATCGACCACTGCTGCTGCTATATGCGTTCACGACCTCTCCCCTGCTGTGTTTGGTCGATATGCGGACCTAAGGGAGTTTTCTACTCCACTTTATTTTCCGTCGAATTATCTATTTCTTCTTTTATCTCATTTGTGCACAATATTTACGTTTCAAAATTGCTTTCTTCAGTCTTATGCGTGGTTTTTAATTGTCTTTTCAGGCACTCTTGTTGGTAGCACTGCTGGCTACTGAAACCTCCTAGCTCACGCTGGTTTGGGGAGGTTTCCTTTGCTGCGCTTAAAGTCTTGTGAGTTCCCAAGTCTTTACTTTATGTCATTGTGTTTTTATTTCCCTTTTTCTTGCAAATTCCCGTTTCTCTTTGCTTTCATTATATGATTTTGCACAATGGGGACATTGTGCGATTTGGTTTGGGGAAGGGTTTTGCGTCGCACTTCATTCATTTGTTTGCATTCACGTTTAAATTTCAGTTTGCATTGTTTATTGCATTTTCATATATCCAAAATTCAAAAAAAAAATTGAAAAATTTCAAAAAATTTCCATAAAATGCACGTTTATTTTAGCATATAGGTCGAGTCGGAACGGTAGTATTTCAAGGATGATTTTGCATTTGCACCTGTTCTGCCTAAGCCTTGCTAGATTGACATGTTATTAGTAGAATCGTAAGTGCATATCTGCGAGTTTTCGTTACATTCTTGCTGAGCTTGAGACTTGACTTTGAAAATTGGCAAGCTACATCATATTTCTGAGTTTTAGAGCCTATAACTGGTGACATCCATGACCGGTTTATCTAGGAATGTGAGTAGTACTCCTTATGAGGCATGTTTCCTTAATTTGCATAATTATGAATTTGATCTACTTAATACCTGTATGCATTCGGTTTGTGGTTAGTTGACACATGTGGTAGAGGTTTCCTTTTCTCATTTTACCCATAAGCTCCACATCTGCCAAAAATATCCTTTTTTTGTCCTATCTACTACATACTACACATAGCCTGCCTTTATCAAGCTAGTAGCCTAGTTTTTGGGATTGTTACTCGTTTTTGGTAGCAATTGCTCATGTTTGAGATATTGTTGGGAAAATGAAAAGAAGGGAAAGAAAGATTGAAAATGAAATATAGAAAAAAAAAAAAAAAAAGTTTCTGTACTTTTCAAAGAGGTCGATCGACTGCTTCTTTTGGTCGATCGACTGAGATTCGTGAAAGAGAAAAAAAAAATCAATTCGCATACTTTAATCCTTATCCTTTGGCGATTTTTGCTCCCATGTTTTATTCATATCCTATGGGGAGTTTTATTGATCTGATAGTTTGGAGTTTGTGAGATTTGTGCTTGCTATTGCACCGTTTCATTTGTTTATGAGAAAGAAGTTGGATGTTGTCCTTTGGTTCCGTTTTGGTACTAGCTTGATCACCTGTACCTCCACTTTACCATAAAATGTTTTGCCTCTTCTTACCCATACCTCACATTTCCATAATTATACCTCGGCATGTGTCAATGGTCATCTGTTTGGTTGGAATGCATATGTACGGTTGTAGAGGTCATCTTCATAATTTATTGCTGGCATGTTTTCATAGGTCGTAGTTAGGTGAGAGTCACTACAAAAATTAATTCTTTCTATCTTACATATATATCACCTGTGCTTAATTGAGTGATTTGAGTGACCCGCGAGAGTCCAATTTGATAAGTCTCTATAGTCAACGGTTCAGCAGTTTTTGACGACTTTATAATTCGTTTGCATGATTCACATTACTAATTGATTGTTGGTTGTGCATTAAATTGGTTTAGGCCTTACAGTTTGCATTTCGCTCTGAGTTTGAACTCGTTCCATTAGGTCATTAGATCGAGTCTAGTTCTTGCTTGGGGACAAGCAAGGTTTGGTTTGGGGAGATTTGATGCGTGTCATTTATATGATGTTTTACATCTCTTTTTACACGCATTTCAGAGCTCATTTGTGTAGTTTATGCTACATTTCCCCCTATTTCCGTCTACTTCCGTATTTTGTACTTTATTGCAGAAATATGGAGAATTTAGCGGGAAATGAAGCCAAATCCGTCCCCGAGTAAGCTGCATTGCAAATGACGTAAAGGAACTGCTTAAGGAACAAGCTTGGTGCGCAATCCAAGGCCCAAAAGACAAGTCCACGAAGAATAAAGAAGTCAATTAGCAGCTCAAGCAGTCGATCGACGAAACCCATCAGTCGATCGACCAATGCTCGGGATCCAGAAGCTACTGTTGCTGAAATCCAGTCGATCGACCAGCCTGAGTAGTCGATCGACCAGACTTCGATTCCAGACGGGAATTAAAAGATTGAGAAACTCAAGGCCCGTGAAGTTTAGGTTTTGGAATAAGGTGTTACGTATATTTCCTATATAACGTAACCTAGGTTTTCAGAAGAATCATCTAGCTTTTATCGAATTACATCAAATTTTACATTAAGTTTTCATTCAAGTTCTTGATCGAATAATTAGGGTTTGGAATTATTGTGAGCATCGAAGTTCGGTTCTTATTAATCAATCTTTCCCCTGCAATTCGGTACTCTTCCTGCTTAATTTCAGTTTTATTGTTTTACTTCCATTGTTAGTATAGAATTGATAGTTAGTGTCCCTAAAGCCAATTATCGCTTCGTCATCGTTGTTATTTATTTTAAGTATGAATTCCGTAATTGTCATGAGTTTTATTGTTGCTTTTACCTTTGCCATGAGTAGCTAAATAGTTAGTGCTAGGATGTAGGCGATTTATGGCTAGGCGGCAATAGGTTAGACACGGACTGAACCCGCGTGTCAGTCGATCGACTGACATTGTTGGTCGATCGACTGACCTTGTAAGGTTATCTTTCGTTTTAATTGTTTTTAATCTTGTATTTAACAAATCGAATGCATGCGACCAGTTAGATACCTATTTTGTGACCGACCCATTAGACCGAAAGGTAGGGAAGGTTATTTGACCGTCAATTAATTCGACTAAACTGTGCTAAGATCGAAAGATAGGTATAGTTTAGACCATTGGTCACTTTTCAGGACGAAAGTCAGTATTAGTGACATTAGGGACCTATAGCGAGATCGAGAGATGCTATTTGTTAGGAGTGGACCGAGAGGACCTCTTGTTTCCCGCCTTACCTGTGTTTATTTCAGACCGACTTAGTTTGCTGCCGCCGAAGCTATAATGACCCGATCATCCTAGTACCCTTCTTTTATCTGTTTAATTCGTATTTTTAGTTTATTTTCCTTTTATTGCCATTAGCTATCGACCAATTCAAATCAACCCCCATAATTGTTACCTTAGACTTTCATTAGACAACTAAAGTTTACAACTGCCTCCTTGCGGATCGACCCTGTTACCACTAGCCTAGGTTAGTCTTAATAGGAGTTTATAAATTTTATCTTTGGTACTCACAGCGACGGGTATTACTAACTTCTTCGAACATCATTTCTCCTTTGGAAGGGAGTATGGGATTGTTATTCCCAAAGAGGGTCAGGCTGTCTGTTGCCCTCCTCCGGGCTTCGTCGGCGTGTACATGAGACACCTGGAGTATGGGCTCCGGTTTCCTCTCAATGTATACGTTGCTAACATTATTAAAGCCATGAACGTCGCTGTGGCACAGCTGCATCCGTTGGCCGTTAGGACGATCATTGGTTTTGTGTGGCTATGCCTGTTCAAGGGGGAGATTCCGACGGTGAACCTATTCCGTCGGCTTCATCACCTTCGATTGAACGTCGCCGGTGGCAGGGGATGGTATAGCGTGGAGACGGAGCCGGGTTACGTCTCCGTTGATAAGCTTTCCTCCTGCAAGGACTGGAAGACGCGTTGGGTATACGTCGAGGTGCCGGATGATTATCCACTGCCCCGGTCCTTCCAGCACCAAGTCAATTTGCGGTGCGAGAGTAAGGGGGAGCATGACAAATGGGTCTCCCGGAATAAGCTTAAGATGGACGCCAGCATGGTCCCTCTTAATGCGGATGAGAAGCGGGCAATGAGGCTGTTTGAGACTGAGAATGATGGGTCGCCGAAGGGGTGGATGCCCCCGACTCAGATCATTCTTCAAGACGAGCCGCTCTGCCACGTCGGCCTCATACCGGCCCTAGCACAGGGTGAGTGGGGTCGGTGTGAGGCCCATCTCTGCTTTTAATGTTTCCTGTTTCTTGAACTTTGATTTATTTCTTCCACTTAACTCTTGCTTCGTTTCCTTTGCAGACCGTTTTGGCCCAGATCTGTCTGAGGAATTCCTCTTGAAGATGGGGCTTGACAAAGGCAAGAACGTTCTTCAGAAGCATCCGAAGGCCGATAAAAGTGATCGCAGACCGGCGCCAACCGACCTTATGGACCAGGAGTTGAAGGGCCTAGATACGACGGCGGCCCAGGCGAAGGTTGCTGGTCAAATACCGCGCCGAACGCGAAAAACAAAGTCTTCGGCGGCGACGACGTCAACTTCAATTCCACCTCCAATCCCCGCAGTCCAGAAGGAGACTGTGGAGATCGTCGACATTACCGCCGAGGACGAGGTCACCGTGGCCGTGGTATCTCCTCTCGTACGCAAGAGAAAAGAGACTGCCGCTGCCGCTGCTGCTACTCTTACCAAGGCCGGCGATGAAATGGGTCCTCCGGCCAAGAAGGCCAAGCCTGGTACAGATCTATCCTGTAGCTCAGACTTAGCCGGTTCATTAGGCGTTCCTGATGACAATCTCTCTGGTATGTCCACATATGTTGACACAGATGCCTTGATTGAATTTTTTGTAGATCAACCGCTGCCGTCCACCGGACACACTGTTGAACGGCGTCCTGAGAAGCGGCCTACACAGACGGGTGGCAAACATACCACCGTCGTTTCCTCCTTCCCGAAGCCTACCCATGCCCAGATTAGGTCGGAGGGCCTGAGTTTGCCCAGGATGCTGTCGAAATGGACTGAGGTGGCCGGTGCTCATATTGTTGAGCAAGAAAAGGCCATGGCTGAAGTTGCCCCACAGCTTGAGCGGCTCAGGCTCGAGGTCGCTGCTGCGAAGAAGGAAGCTGAGGGAGCCAAGGCGGAGGCTGAAAAGGCGGTCCTTGCTGAGCGAAAACTTAGGGAGGACGCTGAAAAGGCGGTCCTTACCGAGAGAGCCAAGGTCGAGGCTACGGACGCTGGTGCCGCTAAGTTGCTGGAGGAGCGTGACCGGCTTCAGGCTACTGCTGACTTCGCTGCCAAAAGGAGGGACGAATGGAAATCCATGTTCCAGGCCCAGGGGAAGGTGGTTCGGAATAAGGAGGCTATCATTGCCCAGAGGGAGGAGGACATTGAGACGCTCCAAAGCGTTGTCCTTCCTAAAATGTGCGCCCAATACCGGGACCTGGCCGAAGAAGCTGCCAGGGAAGTGATAGGGGAGCTCTTTCTTGATGGCTCCTTTCCGCGGCAAAAATTTGACGAGTTGTTGGATAATAAGCTCGAAGCTAAGGAGAAAGCCGCGGAGGAGAAGGCCGTTGAGGAGGCAAGGGTGAAGAACGAGGAAGAAGAGGCCGCGGAGAAGGCGGCCCTTGCTGAGAAGGCGAAGGCGGCCAAGGAAGAAGCGGAGAGAATGAGGGCGATTGAGGTCTTTGAGGTCAAGCCGCCAAGACTTCCGGGTCGCCTACAAAGATGATGTGCGACGTCGCCGATGGCGAGCGGCAGCAAAGAACGAAGCATAGGGAGACGGGCGGTCGTCACCGGGTTCACCCGGCATCTCGGATAGTTTTCACTGTTCGGGGCCAATTATTAAGCCTTTCCTCCCTGCCATCTTTTGGCGCTTCAAATGATATGTCTGTAACCTTTTGCTTTTCTTTTCCTTGTTTTTTGTAAAACTTTGGTAGGTTGTGTTTTGGCTTATCCCTATGGGGACGGCCGTCGTCTGTATTCTCCTTAGTTGTAATCATTTTTAATAAAGCTTGTTTATTGGCCCTCGGCTTGGCCGGGGCTTTGATCACAATTCTTCACTTGTCTTCTTGCGTTATTAATTGAGCGCTTTTTCGTTTTTACCTTCGGCCTGGCCGAGGCAGTTAGAATGCGTATCTCAACTGTGTTTAACGTCTTTTTAAAACATGTTGGCATGTTGGTCGCTTCCTCTTTCACTCTCGGTCTGGCCGAGGCGTCCGATTTGCGCTTCCCAACCGCCGCTGTGAACATGTTAGCGTATCGACCGTTGTGTCCCCTGCCAGGCCTTCGGTTGGCCGAGGCGGCTAGAGGTTACGGCGCGCGACAGCGTCAGATCAGAGACATATTGATCGCTTCCTCCGCCAGGCCTTCGGTTGCCGAGGCGGCTAGAATTGCGTCTCAACTGTACTTATACGTTCTTATGGCATGTTGGTCGCTTTCGCGAGTATCAACTGCGCTGGTAGTAACTGCCGTGGCGTCTACTTCTTAGGGTGACTGCCCGGCTTGGGCCGTGGCGTCTACCTCGATATGACTACGGAGGGGACAAACACTTTGATGGAAAACTTGGATGATTCTTCATTAGATATAAACATGCGTTGGGGTGCCAACAATTGTTTTGGACACCTCCGCCGCTATACAAAGTATTTCCTGAGATTGTCAGTGTTCCAATGGCTCATCAAAGGCACACCCTCCATGTCTGTCAGCCGGTATGTACCCGGCCTCATTTCTTCAACCACTTTGTAGAGACCCTCCCAGTTGGCCGTCAATTTACCATGAATGTTTCCTTTGTTGGTGGCGGCCGACTTTCTTAGGACCAGATCCCCTACTTTTAAGTCCTTTTTGTGGACTCTTCGGTTGTAGGCTCTTCTCATTCGGTTTTGGTATACTGCCAAGTTGAGGCGTGCTGTATCTCGGCTTTCTTCGACCAGGTCTAGGGAGATCCTCAGACCTTCCTCATTTTCAACCGGGTTAAAGGTGGCCGTTCTGAATGTCGGCACCGTTGCTTCAATTGGCGGGATCGCCGGACCGTAGACTAAGTGGAATGGACTGTACCCCGTTGCTTCTTTCTCCGTGGTTCTAAGGGACCACAGGACGCCGGGTAGTTCATCGACCCATCTTCCCTTTAGGTCTTCAACTTTCTTCTTCAAACCGTTGAGGATTGTTTTATTGGCTGCCTCCGCCTGTCCGTTGCTCTGTGGGTGGCAGACGGAGGAGTATGCAAATTTGATACCAAGTTCTTTCAACCAGCTCATTATTGTGTCACTCCAAAACTCTCGGCCGTGGTCAAATACCATGACTTGGGGTAACCCAAAACGAGCTATGACATTCTCCCAGATTACCTTTCTTACGGCCGCCGTCGTCTTCGCAGGTACCGCTACAGCTTCAATCCATTTGGTGAAGTAGTCAATGGCGACAATCAAGTACTTTCTTCCTCCGGATGCCGTTGGAAATGGCCCTAGTAGATCCATCCCCCACTGTGCAAAAGGAAGGGGATTAAGTACCGGTTGCAGGTCTCGGGAAGGTGCATGTATCACCGGAGCATGCATTTGACAGTTGTTGCACTTTTTGGTTTTGGCTCTGGAATCCTCAAGCATGGTGGGCGTATAGCCGGCTCGGAGAGCTTTGTGGGCTAGTGTTCTTGCCCCCATGTGATGACCACAGATGCCTTCGTGAATTTCTTTCAGTATTAGCTCCGCGTCGGCTGGGCCGACACATTTCAAGAGTGGCCTTATCACGGACCTCCTGTATAATTCTCCTTCAAATACCAAGTACCTTGCCGCGATCCTCCTTATCTTCTGCGAAAGGTTGCGATCCTCCGATAACTCATTTGTCAGTTTATACTTCATTATCGGAGTCATCCACATCGTCTCGGCCTCTATGTCGCCTACCATGCAGAGTGTGTCAGAGATGCTTTTAGTATTCCTGATATCCACTAGCACGGTTCGGCTGATATTCTTGATGGTTAAACTGGCAAGTTTTGAGAGAGCGTCGGCTCGGTTGTTCTCAGATCTGGGAACGCATTGGATTTGGAAAGATTTCAACTTTGCTGTGTCAGCTTTTACCCTTTCCAGGAATCTTACCATCCCGTCGTCCCGAGCCTCATACTCTCCTCTGATTTGGTTAGTAATCAATAGTGAGTCTGTCTTTAACACAATGTGCTCTGCTCCGGCGGCTCTAGCTAGCTCGACTCCAGTTATCACCGCCTCGTATTCGGATTCGTTGTTTGAGGCCGAGAAGGTAAATTTCAAGGCGTACTCAAACTCGTCCCCATTTGGGCTGATGATAAGGATGCCGGCGCCTGCGCTGTTCGTCGTGGAGGACCCGTCGGTGAATACTTCCCATACTCCGGGGTTTGGTTCTTCTTGATATGTGCACTCGGCCAGGAAGTCTGCAAGTGTCTGTCCCTTTATCGTGGGCCTCGGCTTGTATTGAATGCCGAAGCCGGATAGCTCTACCGCCCATTTGATGAGCCTGCCGGATTGCTCAAATTTTTCCAATGATTTCTCCAATGGTTGGTCGGTTAAGACCGTCACGGGATGTGCGTCGAAGTAAGGTTTCAGTTTCCTTGCGGCGACGACGACAACAAAGGCTGCTTTCTCAATCAGCGGGTAATTTCTTTCGGCGGGCAACAATGTATGGCTGACAAAGTAGATTGGGTGTTGCTGTTTGTCTTCTTCTCTGACGATCACAGCGCTGACCGTGGCCGAGGTAACTGATATGTATAGATATAGCGTCTCCCCTAGCATCGGCCTGGACAGGGTTGGGAGAGTCTGAAGATGAGCTTTCGATTGCCCCGAAAGTCGTGCTCGTCCCCCCCCAGCTGAAATCTTTATTCCCCTTCAACACTTTGAAGAATGGGGTACTCTTGTCGGCTGACCGAGAGATGAAACGGGCAAGAGCCGCCATCCTCCCGGTCAACATCATAACCTCTTTTCGATTCCTCGGCTCCGGCAGATCTAGTATCGCTTGGACTTTCTCTGGATTGGCATCAATTCCCCTGGCGCTGACAAGCACGCCGAGGAACTTACCTGCCCGGACACCGAAGTTGCATTTCATCGGGTTAAGTTTCATCTTGTATTTCCTTAATGAACAAAATGTCTCGTGTAAATCGGCTAGGTGCTCGCTGTCGGACTTGCTTTTTACAATAGCATCGTCAACATAAGTCTCCATGTTCCGCCCTTTTTGGTTTTGGAACACTTTGTCCACCAGTCTTGTGTAAGTTGCGCCGGCGTTCTTCAAACCGAATGGCATCATTTTATACATGTATGTACCGTTACTGGTGATGAATGCGCACTTAGGCATGTCTTCTTCGGCCATGAATATCTGATGATACCCTGAGAAGGCGTCCAGCAGGCTCAGCATAGTGTAGCCTGCCGTGGCGTCAATTAAACTATCTATTCGAGGCAAAGGATAACAATCTTTGGGACATGCTTTATTAAGATTGGTAAAATCTACACACATTCTCCATGCCCCCGATGATTTCCTCACCATTACAATATTAGCTAACCACTCAAGATAAGTACAAGGCATGATAAAGCCCGCCGCTAGTAATTTATCTACCTCGGCTTTGATGGCCTCATCCTTCTCGGCTGAGGAGTTCCTCATTATCTGCTTGACAGGGCGAGCGGTGGAGAGCACGTTCAGTTTGTGAACAATTACCTCCCGGCTCACGCCCGGCATCTCGGCCGCTGAGTAGGCGAAGACATCTTTATTCTTCCTCAGCAGGTCCAGGAGGTCGGCTGTGAGTTTTGGTTCCAGGTTGACACCGACAGTTACGGTGCGGCCTGGGTCAATCTCCACCTCCTCGGTCTCCGCTCCTTCGACCATGCCGACGGAGGTATCCATGCGTTCGCCCTCCTGTTGCAAGGATGGGCTCTTCCCCTTCTCTGATTTCTTCGCCACTTTGAAGGATTGCATGTTGCACCCTCTGGCAGATACTTGGACATTGACTACTTCGTCCTTCTCGTTCTTTGAGACGAGCTTATGCGCTTCCCCCCGGTCAGAGACATACATCAATGTCAGGGCCCGGATGGACATCACAGCGTCGGCCTCACTCAAAGTGACTCGGCCTATGAGGACGTTGTAGGCGGACGAGCCGTCAATGACCACGAACTCAAACATAATTCTTGGTCGCACTCCCCTCGCCGAACCTCACCGGCAGCCTGATTGACCCCAGGGGTACCAGGCCGGCCCCATAAAAGTTGTACAACGGGTTGATGCAGGGGCTCAAGTCCTCAACCTTCAGACCGAGGTTGAGAAAGCATTCTCTGTACATGATGTTCGTGTAGGCGCCTGTGTCAATCAGGCACCTCTTCACCAGGTGGTTGGCTATGTCCAAGTGGACTACGAGTGGGTCGCTGTGCGGGGCGATGACTCCCTCGTAGCCCTTCTTCCCAATAGTTATATCGGGGATGCTGGAAGCGGGGGCTGCTGTTTTGGGCACAAAGTTGATGGCCTGATATAGTTCGTTCAGGTGCCGTTTGTGCCCGTGAGCGGACCCACCGTTCTCGTTGCCCCCGATGACAACATGGATTACTCCTATCCGTTCAAAGACGGATTTCTTATTTGACCCGCCGGTATCAGTCTTTTGGCCTCCGGCAACATATTTGCTGAGGCTCCCCTTCCGGATCAGCTCTTCAATGGCATTCTTCGGGATGCGGCAGGTTGTCGATAAAGTGACCGGTGTGGCCGTGGTACTCGCAAGATCGGCTCGTGTCACGTCCCCCCCCTCGGCACTGGGGGCCTTTCCCACTTCTGACCCTCGTTCTTGCTCAGGGCGAAGACCTCGGCGGCAGATACGACCAGGGGGGTGTGACCATCGTACCGTTTTTGGTAGTACGGTCCCGAACTCCCCCCGGCGCCCGCCGAGTTCTGTCTCCTGGCGGATTTGTCAGACCGTGACCTATTATTGTCACGGCGTCTTTCATCCGGGTTGTCCTCCCGGCGGCTCTTACTCTCTGAGTGCCCGGCCTCGCTGGGGCCTACCCAGGTTTTGTGGTAGTCCTCCACCTTTATGGCTTGGTCGGCCAGCTTCTTGGCGGAGTCTAGGCTCTGGCCTCCGCACTTGATGAGCTCGTTTTTTAAGTCCCCTCTTGGGAGGCCTTTCATCAGCGCGAAGGCCGCCAGTTTGCTGTTCAGATCACGAATCTGCTGAACCTTGGCGTCGAACCTCTTCACATAACTTCGGAGAGACTCGCCTCCCTCCTGTTTGATAGTCAGGAGATCCGATGTCTCGACGGCCCTCCTCTTATTGCAAGAATACTGGGCCAAAAATATGTCCCTTAGGTCGCCATAACAGTATATCGACCCATTGGGTAGCCCTTTGTACCAGCTTTGTGCCATCCCATGCAGGGTCGTTGGGAAGACGCGGCACCAAACCTCATCAGGCTGCTCCCATACCGACATGTAAGACTCGAAAGCCTCGGCATGGTCGGTTGGGTCGCTTTCTCCTTTGTATGATATGGGTGGCAACTTTAGCTTAGTCGGCACCGGGACCTCTAGGACATAGGCACTGAGGGGCTGTCTGACCACGTGTCGAACGACACGCGGCGATCGGCTCCTCGCATCCTTAGTCCGGCTCCTCTCCCCGTGGCGGGAAAGGCTTCTTCTCCGACTCTGATGAGTCGGGCTTCTTCTCCAACTCTGGTGAGTCGGACTTCTTTCGCTCCTCTGGGGCAGGCCTCGTTGGTGCCGCGGCGACGCTGTCCTCCCGCGAGTGCGGGAAGGACTCAGGTCTACCACTGGCACTCTGGGTTCCCCCGGCGTCTTGACATGGTCGGCGTCCTCCAATGCTTCGTTTAAGTTTCTCGGAGTCACATTTTGGGCCCTGGTCTCCGCTTCAGGTGCCGCCGCTCTTGTCGTTGTGACAGTGTGAGTCGGCGTGCTACCTATTAGGTCCAGGAGCAGCTTCAGTTTAGCTGCATCAACCACATGTCCCATAATGGTGACTTGGTCGGCGGGCAGCGGTGTATCTGGTATTATTAGCATCCCGTACGCCGGTTGAATTACTCGGCCGATGGGGGGCTGCACAACCCCAGAATTGTGGACGGTATCATCTTGGCAGAATTCGGTTTCGTCAATCACAAATACTTCTTGTTGTTTCGACATCTTCTTAGCTTTTTGGGTGGGTTTTTGTTTTGTGTTTTTTTTTTCTTTGTTTGGGAATGAATGTGACTAGCTTCTAGTATCTTTCCCCACAGACGGCGCCAATTGTTCCGGGTGTAATTCCGAAGCAGGTATTGTTACCACTCGTGGCTTGTAGAATGACGTCTTTGATTGAATCCTCCTTTTGGTCTCCTGAAACACTGAACAAACTGAGGGCTCGGCTTTGGCCGAGCGTACTCACTCCGACGCTCAAGTCAGTAAACTTAAAAGGATTAAGTTATGTGTTACTTGGCGAAGTATGTATTGTAGAGAGATAAGGAGATATTACCAGATTATGAGGTGTTTAGGTTATTTTTCGGATCCTTTCCTCAATGAGGGTTGAGGAGTATTTATAGACTTTCACCTTTTGTCACGTAGTGGCCAAGTGGCTAGCAGGTGGAAAGACTGATCTACCCTCGGCCGAGGGACTCGTGGCAGGCCGGCGGGCCCTGTTGACTCGCCGCCGAGGGGTCTTGGATATGAGTACGCGGATATGTGCCCCGGCTGACTAGTTGTCCCAGCCGAGACCCAAGTGACAGGCCGACGGGCTGCGTTGGTTAGGCTGTCAAAGTCCTTGACTTGCTGTGGATATCTTTGACCTTGCTCAATATGTTGACTCGGTCAGCGGGTGCAGAATATGCCCCATCACCCGTAATTTTAAGTTTCTACAAATGGTACCTTTGTGTTCACCTTTTTCTTTCTCAGAATACTATTTGACAACTTCCGTCATAAGCTCATTACTCTTATGACTTGGGGACGCTTTTTTCTTTTGTTATCTATAACACAAACACTTCATTATCTAATTCCTAAATCCATATTTTATTTAATAAACTAACATTTAATACCTAAATAACAAAACACAAATAGCATGACATGCTCAATTACTCATCTAGTTACTCATAGGAGTAATAGCATTATGAAAAAAAAAGTAAACACAAGGGTATTATATGTAGAAACTTAAAATTAGAGGTATTATGTGTAATCTACCAAAATTCGAGGGTATCATGAAAAATTTCCGTTATAATACTGACCATTTTATCGCTCTTTCTCCCATCTAAAAAAATGTTACAACTTTAAAAATTTAACATTTAATTCAAGATTATGTTTAAAGTCTCTTATATAATAAGTATACTTTGAGAGATTAATATATTTGGGGTGATACCTAAGTTCTAAGGATAAATCCTGTTTATAATCATGGGATCACCTTAGCTTATGATAATCTTCTGATGTGGGACAATTCAACTATTTATACGTAGTATATATTTATCACACCTACATTCTTTTTCAATGTGAGACGAATAACATATTTAAAAGTACACCATATTTTTTTGAACCTAATTCGACATCCAACCCGATTTAATAATAAGTAAATACTATATTATCTATTAATATTCATACATTTGTTTTCTATTTTTTTTATCATAATAAAAATATTTGCAAATGATATGAACCTATACTCTAATGATAGAAATTTTTTTTAACACAATTCTAATTATATTATTTAAACGTAGTATATTTATTACACCTACATTATTTTTTAAATGTGGGACATATAAAATCAATAGGTAGAAAATATAATGATATAAACTTTTAAGAGCACTCCAAGACAGTACTTAAGATACTCAAATGATTTTGAGTTGATGTCTAAGTTCCAATGATGCCTCTTATTTATAATCATGGAATCACCCACCTTATGTTATATTTCGATGTGGGAAAATTCTATTTTTTATATGTAGTATATTTGTCACACCTATATTATTTTTCAATGTGGGACATATAACATACTATGAAATACACCATCTTTAATATGTGCAAATTATATGTAATCTATACATACTCTAATGATAATGATAGCATTTCTTACCATGAATCTAATAATATTATTTTCATAATTTTTTTACCGACATTATTTCTTTAGTTTTGTACTCTGTCAGGAGACTACCATTAGTAAAACCTTTAGTTTTGTATTTTTTGATTTTCTTGCTCATGTTCTTAACTCTTTCCCGGGTAGTTCCCAACGATTTCCACTTTATTTTTTATATCATATCGTAGATAATGATTGAAAATCTTAAGAGCTCTTTAAAACAATATTTATGAGACTCAAATTTTTTTGGGTGGATCATAAATTCCAAATATGCCTCCTATTTATAATCATAGGATCACATCACCTTGAACTAATCTTTCGATGTGAGACAATTCTACTATTTATATGTAGCATATTCACCGCACCTACGTTATTTTCCAATGTGGGACAAAACATACTAAAAAGTACACAATTTTACGTATTACGAAGTACATCATCTTTAATATGTGCAAAGAATATGAAATCTATACTCTAATGATAACATTTTTTACCACAAAGCTAATTATATTATTTTCATAATTTTTTTAAGGATATTTTTTTGCCAAATGAAATGTAAAAGGTTGATATAAAAATTGGAAATATCACTTGAATATAATTTAGGAAATATACATATTATAATAATTAAAAGATTCTCCACTTTATTTTTTACATTAAAAATTATACTTTCCTAAATTGATTTTTGATGATGTGGACGCTCTCAGATCGCTCGAAAAAACTCTCTTTTATATATATATATATATATATATATATATATAGATTCTCATTATAAACGGCGCATATTCGTCTATAGTTATAGACGGGCCAAATATCCACCCACTTTAAGCAAAACGGACCAAATGTCACCATAACGCCAAATGTAAGTCATCAATACATCTAATCTAACACCTTTATAAAATATGAGAGCACTCATGTTACTATTCATTAATGAATAGTAATTTGCCTAATGAATAGTGCTTCGTAAACGGGTTGGGCTGGGTATGTTATTTGGTTTTGGGCTCCTTTGGGTATGACTTGTGAATTCTCCTCTTAATGGCATAGTGGGCCGTTTTTAATATCTCAGCATCCCAACTATGTCTCAATCTCTAAATCTCCATCATCTTTAACCCAACACCTTGCCTCTTCATACCCCTCCACTCACACCTCATCAGTTGCTAAGAAAATAAAGCGTAATTATCTTCATTCCCATCACCTTCGATGACATGCTTTCAACGAAGGAATGTGATTATGACCATGTTGACTGAATTAACACCGTTTTATAGTATGTTATTGTATAGGTAATGAATGGAGTGCTTGATTCTATCCATTACTTTTCGATAATCATAACAGTAATTTAAGCCCTTTCTAAACACTTGATGTGTCAGCAACGCGGAGGATAAACCCAAATATTTTGAGCAAAATGATTACCAAGAATTAAATATTTTCTAAAACTTGTCAACAAGATGTCCAAATTTCAAGTAAACAAGTTCAGGGTTAGACGTAGACGAAAGTGAAGATATAAAAAGAGGTGATTTTTGAGTTTTATTACAATCGCGAGAGTTTAGGTTGAGAAAAAAATTGTAATCAGCTAAATTCCGTACAAAGTGAGCTAAATTGTCGATAAAAATAATCACCAAAAGCAATAAGTAACACGGACAGGGGAAAGGGTGAAGGTCGAGGAAGTGAACAATACAAGGGGAGAGAATCAAATGTAAGGAAAGGGAAATGGAAAATGTGAACGGTTAGAGGAAAGAAAAGGAGGAAGAGAAAGGGAGGAGAAAAAAATGAATATATGGAGCAGTAGAACAAAAATGATTAGAGTAATAATAAGAGAGTAAGTGGAGGAGGAGGAGGGAAACTGGAGGATATATAAGAGGAGGATAAGAGGCATGAAAGGTATAAGGGAGGAGGAAGGGAAAAGGGATGAAGGTCGAGAAAGAGAATAAGGGGAAAGAAGAGGAGGTAGAGAGAGAAAAATGGATGGATGCGAACGATAAGAGGAAGGGGAATAAGGAAGGTGGGGAGGAGAAATGGGAAGATATGGAGGAGCAGTACGAGGAAAAATGGGAAGAAACGTAATATAAGAGCACGTGGAAGAGGAGAGGAAGCGGAGTATATATAAGAGGATGATGGGGGTCAAGGAAGGTTTAGGAGAGGATGAACGAGAAAGTTAAGGAGGGGGACTACGAGGATGAAAGTGGGTGGTGGCTTAGGATGCAACGAAGTTGGCGAGAAAACGGAGAGATAAATAGAAGGATGAGGGAAAGAACGAGGGTGAGGGAGATAAGGCGGGAAAAAAGGAGGAGAATGAGTATGAAGGGTGAGGGGAGAAGGCTGAGTAGTATGAGTGTAAAGGGAGAAGGAGAAGAGGTGTTTGAGGACGTGAGGATGTTGGAGAGAAAACGGAGAGGGAAAAAGGATGAGCAGTGAAAGGGAGAGGAATTGGAGAGGGAGAGGAATTTGGAAAAGAGGGAAATTAGGAAGGGGTAAGGAGGGAAGGGTTAAGGGGAGGAGAGGGAAGGGTTAAGGGGTGGAAAGGGAGGAGGAGGAATGATTATAACGAAAATAAACATTATAAAAAAATTCAACCCAAAAAAAGAATTTCCAAATGATCTGTTTCTAGGCATGTTAGCGTGGCATGAGACTAAGCGTGTTGTGTTTTCGTTACTCAACGTTCATTTTGTCTTTTCACATTGTTATCGTTTTCTTTTGGTTTGATTGCCATGAAAAAACCCAAACTATAAATAAATCCAACATTAATTTGCACATAAAACCTCAACAATCAATATACCTCGGTAATTTAACGTTGACGGTGGCAGTACGCTTATCGAACGATCCTTACGGAATATAATAATGCAAAAGAATACTAACGCATTTACTAAATCTAAGAATAGCCACATTCAATATAAATATAGCTTTCCCGAAATTAGGATAGAAACAAGAAGCAAATGGAAAACATTAAGCAACTTAACAATCTAATCAATTATAGTATGATGTTAATACCCTCACAAAATTACACACAAAATTTTAAAGTTGGATTCAAAAATACAAAAACAAGAGAATTTGTACTTATAATTGTAAAGCAAAGTATATACACCCTCTATCCCGGTGATATGTTTACACTTTCTTTATTTTATAAGGGAGAAATAAAGCAAGTATAAACATATCACTGGGACAAAGGGAGGAAAATGCTAAAACAAATCAAAAGACGCTACTATGCTTAAGCAAACGTCAAGAATTAAAATATCTTGGGGTACCGCGCGCGGTGCAACCAACTAGTGTAAGTCAAATGAACGGGTAGCAGAAGGGTAAAACACAAGATGATAAGACAAAGGATCGAAAACTGCTAAATTATCTACATTCAATTATATTCACCCAAGCTTATCAACTACCGTACCTCGTATATTGTCAACTTTCACCATGGTAGAACAATAATGACTTTTGATTGTGAATTGTAACAAGCTTCTAACCGTAACTAATATGCGTTGTTGGAAAGCAGTGCACTGTATTTATTTTGAAAAGCCAAGACATCGTCTACAATCAAACCCCAAAGGCAATGACTCAAGTTCTTCACCTTAAGTTGTGAAATAAGCTGGAGGGAATGGCTTTCCAGGAGAATTTTTTCCGCACCTGTCCTAGCAATGTCCACACCAAACCTTATAGTGGCTGCTTCAGCTACATCTGGGTGGCCACCCTGCGCACAGTCTGCAGCCGCCCATCACCAATACAGACCCCTCCCTGTCTCTAACACTAACAACCATCCAAAGGCCAACCTCCGCTCCTTCCAAAACATCTGCATCAGTATTTACTTTGATAAAAAGTTCTGCAGATTTCGACTCCCCTGTACATTAGCATTCCAGACCAGATTTGGCATAAGTGCAATAGTCAACAACCAGTTTCAAACGCTTATAGATAATAAGAAAACACAAATTTTTTTTTCTGTTAATCACGCAATAAGAGAAACAATTAATTTTAAGAGAGTGAACTTTAATTACCAAGGAAGAAGAAGAAGAAGAAAGATGAAAGTGCGAAAAAAGGTACAGCAGTGTCTAATGAGTAATGACCATAATAGATACTGTATTAAGGCAGGCAGAAACAAGGGCAAGGCATTGTATGGATTAGTGGCTGCCCAAAAAGATAAGCAGACTGCTATTTTCATTACAAATCATTCCGATTTAGATTTGAGGTGGGAAAATAGATCCTTCCGTTTCGCTCCATTCCACATCCCTAAAAAAAGGGAAATTGTCGGTTCCCTTCCCCACAAAAGTTGTCCCTATGGAAAGTTAAATTCTACCTTCGACATGGAATAGAAATAAGGGTGTTTTTGTTACTCTAGTTCAGCATTTCTATACAGCAATCTTTTGAAGCCCTTGGAAGCAGCCACAGGTCCATCTCCAGTTGCTCTTTCAGCTCATCGACATCAAATATTGTATCGACATACAACCTGCTGAGGTCACTTGCGTTTCTAAGAAGATGCGCCATAAGTGACAACGAACACTTGTGCCCACAAAAGTTAACCACTTCAATCCTATTAACATGACACGAAAAAGGGAGTAGATGAATATCTGGAGATGGCAGCGAATCATAGCAGTGATCCGGACAGTAGGATTCAGAACATTCGCAGCAATGCAAGCCCTAGACAACAAATGAATAAAGTGAAAAAACAAAAAGACGGTTACAAAACAAACCATGCTATACAAAACTCGTGTAAAGCTGTTATGAGTTGATACTAACCGTATCAAAGCTGACATATTTAAGTTCAGGAGATTTCTCAAACAAGCATGTCACATATTCCCACGCATGATAAGGACAGTCTCCAAAGGCCAAATTTAACAGGCTATCAAAACCAGGCATTTGCTCGTCCTCATCAGGGGTAAGAAGAAGCTGTACCATGAACAATATTCTCATAATATGAACAAATAAAATATGTTTCCGATGTAAGCCAAAGACTTGATATTCTCTGGCTCTGGATTTATGATAAAATAAAATAAAAAGGGTCAACCATAAACATCTTTTCTATAGGATGTAAACAGGGTATAGCTTCGTATATTAAAACTCTAACCCCGTCATTTATGGAGTTCCTCGAGTACTGGATAATGTTAAAATATCCTGCACTGAGTCATTTACTCAGCGTAATTCTACGACTTTATAGGCAGCGGCTTTTAAAAGTTCACGGTCATACTTGACTAAATCTTCATTCGTATCAGTGCTGCAATTGAAGGTTAGTCTTGCCTCCTCAAAAGAGCACGAGGTTTTCCGCGATGGAACAATTCTCACACCAATATTTGAACGGTAGTCTAAATAAGCCAAATTAAAATGTACCCAGCAAAAAAGAGCAGCATTCTACTGTTAGCTCTTTGAATATTCCGGTATAATGAATAGCATGACCGTCAATGTCACACATGCAATATCTGAGAGACAATTCTTCAAGCAATCCACAGCTAGAAAACAATATTTGGATTGATTCAAAATCAAAGAATATGATATGATAGAGATAGAGTATCTTCAGTTTTGGCAACGAGGTTGATAGAGGAATTTCAATTTTATAGTAGTCATGACTGCAACTACAGCGATGCCTCAACATTTTCAGACTTACTAGTGTTTCACAGATAAAGAAGCTGATAATAAAGCTCTTGAACACCTTTTTGTAAAGCATAAGTAAACCAGCGATCCAAATCTGAATCATGATAGGTTTCATGACATACTAGACTAAATTTCTTGATGGGTGCGATTTGGTGCAATTTCAGAACATTATCAACATACTCCTTAAATCTTCGAGTGCCTTCTATTTTCTCACTTCCTACTGGATATCGTTTATCTTCAAAAGAAAGACAGGTCATCAAAGTAAAAAGGTAACGCCATCTCTTTTATAGAATACTTGCTTTCACGGCACATGTTGTTGGTAGAAACGAAATAATTTGACCGAGTAGTTCATCAGGTAAACTGCTGATCCTATCCAAACAATCCCCACTTATTGCGTCTTCTACATGTTTACTAAGCTTTAAAGGTGGTGTCATGG
Organism: Silene latifolia; assembly: GCF_048544455.1. Lineage (NCBI taxonomy): Eukaryota > Viridiplantae > Streptophyta > Magnoliopsida > Caryophyllales > Caryophyllaceae > Silene > Silene latifolia. The sequence goes on from NW_027413701.1 coordinate 3,104,025, forward strand.
TGTTTACAGTTTACAGGACTGCTACCTGAAATGTCATAAAATCAGAATCAACACAGTAATCATACTGGTAGTATACATTGATTGTGAGAGATTCACGAGATAGCTCGGTGATTAAAACTTTCCCTCTCCATTTCGGACTTTTTGAGACAAGGACACCCTGCAAGAAGCACCCCCTTTCCTGCTCAGGCGCTAAGACGAGATACAGCGATTGAAACGTAAAATGGTGTACAAAATGAGACAGAGGATGGTCCAACTCGGACCTTTCAAAATCTTAAACAAACGGAATACAGGATTTTCAGCATTTACTATATGAATTAACAAAATACCTAATCACTGAAATCTATTTAGGGTTCATGTAGTATGCCCACAAACTAAAATCACAAGAACAATCTCAAACAAACATGAAACACCATACAGGAATTCCAGCATTTACTATTTGAATTAACAAAATAAATCACAAGAACAATCTCACCCAAGCACATTAATTAACTAAGTGAATTCTCAAACAATTGAATTATTAATCCATAATCTATTGATGAAAAACCCAAATCAACTAAATATGAGAGTAATAATTCCAGAAAAACAGAAATGATAAACGAAATAAATTCGAAATATTTGAAATTGGCACACTTAATTGAAAGATTTTGTTGATCTCGAATGAATGAAGAATATTGAAAATGGCGTTTTCGTCAGATTGTCAAATGTCTAAAGAGAATGGAAAAGAGGGCGGTGGGATGGGTTTTGAACTAATTGCTCAGTCTGACGTGGCCTAATCTGGCGCGTCGAATAGTATTAGATCTGACGGTGTATAATAATGATACGGAGTGTGTATATATATATATATATATATATATATATATATATATATATATATATATATATATATATATATATATATAGAGATAGGTAGATGTAAGTCACAAATTTAGTTAGTCTAAAAAGTCCCATTCTTAGCCAATCATTTTTGAGTGTAACTTTATTGATTTATGAGTGTAACTTTAGCCATTTAATGATTTGTAAGTGTATCTTATCTTTTAAGGCCAACTTATATACACAAATTTGAATTTGTAAATTAAAATTTATGTAATTTTAACAAAAAACTATGTAACTTTAGTGTCTTACGAATGTAACTTTAGTCATTGGGAGTGTAATTTTAGTCGTCGGAGTTATAACTTTTGTAATATGGTGGTTTGTATGTAAAACTTTGAGTTTATATACTTTTATGAGTGTAATTTTAGTCATTTGAGGTGTAATTTTAGCCGTGAAAAATGTAACTTTAGTCATGTGGTGATTTTTATGTATAAATTTGAATTTATATACTTTTCCGAGTGTAACTTTAGTCTTTGAAGTCGTAACTTTAGTCGTTGAAGTTGTAACTTTAGTCGTATAGTAGTTTAATGTAAATATTTGAATTAATATATTTTTCTATTGTAAAAGTAGAGTGTAACTTTAGTCCGATACGAGTGTAATTGTAGTCCGATACAATCGTAACTTTAGTATGATAAAGTTTGTAAATTTAGTTCGATAGCTTGTAACTTTAGTTCGTCAAGTGTGTAACTTTAGTCCGCTAAGTGTGTAACTTTAGTCCGACAAGAAGCTAATACAACCATGACCACCACCACCATCACCCTCAGATCTGAAAAAAAAAGAAAAAAAAGGAAGAGAGGGAGGCGGCTATACACCACCACGCATCACGCACCACAAACACCATCCCCCACCCATTCTCCACCGCGGCACCACCATAAAAAAAACAGAAAAAAAACGAACAAAAAGACACACCAAATTCACCCATCAACAACCAACAACAACCACAACTTTTTTAAAACTGCGGAAAAAAGATAGGAGAAGAGGAGGAGGCGGCGTGGTGGCAACAAACAACAACAACCACAACTTTTTTTTTAAATCTGAAAAAAAAAAGATAGGAGAAGAGGAGGAGGCGGCGTGGTGGAGGAGAGGTGGAAGGTAGAGGGGACGGTGGTTTTGTGCGTGAGAAGAAGGAGAAGGGGCGGTGGTGGTTGTGTGCGTGAGAAGAAAGGGCGGTGGTGGTTGTGTGCGTGAGAGGGAGAAGGGTCGGCGGTGGTGGTGTGGCATGAGGGAGGATGAACACAGAGAGGCCGTCGTGGTTGGTGTGGCAGCGTGTGCTTGGTGGTGGCGGCTTGGTGGTCCGGGCGGGCGGTGGTGGCAATTTAGAGAGAAGTGGGAGGAAAATGAAGAGAGAGAGAGAGGTGGTAGGTTTTGTGAGGATGATTAGGGTTTTTTTGCTTTTATAGGATGATTTGTTTTTTCTTTTAATCCTAGCCCTTCATTTTTTTGATCTAATGGTCTAGATTAGGACTTATGGACTCAACCAAAAAAGGTGGACTTACATGATCCCTTCTCTATATATATATATATATATATATATATATATATATATATATATATATATATATATATATATATAGAAGTAGGATCAAATGAGTCCCCCTTCTTTAGATGAGTCCTTGAGTCCTATTTTCAACCTTTAGATCTAAGAGATGAGTGGTTAAGATTAGAACAAAATGAAGGGTCAAGATTAAAACACAACCAAAACCCTATTTCTCACCTCACTCAATTCACTGCCTCACAAAACACAAAACACACATCCTGCTTCTCTCTCTTCCTCTCCTCTCTCCCTCCCTCCCATATCCCTTCGTTTCCACCACCACCGTCACCACCAGTCCCCCGCCGCCACCACCTACAACTACAACAGCCACCGCCGACAACATCTCCACCAACGCAACATATCCACCAGCGACGCCTACAACAACAACCACCCGTCCACTAGTCACCCTCCATATGCCGACTTCAAGCAACGACAACAACAGCAGCCACACTCCGACACATCCACCAAATGCCGCACCACACCACTCGTCGCCTCCCTCTCTTCCTCCTCGAAATCCCGCCTTTTTTTTCGAATTTTGAATTTTGAATTCCGGCCTCCTCATATCTCTTCTGCACCGCTCTTGCTGCCACGCCGTCACAACTCCACCGCCTCTCCTTCCCCTTTCTTCTTCCTCCCCTTCTCCTCCGACCAGGCCTACAACAAAACGGCGGCAGCCGCCTTTCTCCCTTCTTTTTTTTTTCATATTTGAAAAAAGGACTTGTGGTGGTGGTTGTTGGTGTTTTATGTGTGAGGCTAGTGGTGGTGGTGATGTCATGGGCGGTTGGTAATGGTGGTTCTGCCGCCTTTCTCCTCTTTTTTTTTTTTTTTTTTTCAGATTTGAGTGGTGGTAAGTGGCAGCTGTTGGTGTCGAGTTTTGTGTGGGTGGTGGCCGTGGGTGGGTTAGATTGGTGGTGATGGCGGATCTGGGTGGTGGACGTGGGTTAGATTGCTGTTGGTGTCGACTTTGTTTGTTTTTTTTTTCTGGTTTTTCCTCCATTTGTGGTGGTGGTGGGTCTGGGTGGTGTCGTGGAGGCGTTGGGGCTCGTGGTGGGTCAGGCAGGGGGGCTCGTGGTGGGTGATGGTGATGGTGTTGGTGGTGTTGATGATGGTGGATGGTGGATGGATATAAAATTGTATAAAATATAAATGTATAAAAAATCACTAGTACTACCATTAAAGTTTCAATAGTATACCATTAAAGTTTCACTCATAGACCATTAAAGTTACAATTGTAAGTTAAAGAAATTACATAAATTTCAGTCAGAATTACATTATTACATAAATACAAATTTTTTAATTGAAATGGCCTAAAAAAATTAAAGTTTCACTCATTATCATTAGAGTTTCACTAGTTTAACATTAAAGTTTCATTCATAAATCAACAAAGCTAATGAAATATTAGTCACAATTACATTATTACATAAATTTAAATTTTTATATTAAAATTGGCCTAAAAAGCATTAAAGTTTCACTTTAAAGCATTAAAGTTTCACTTGTATACCATTAAAGTTACAGTTAAAAATTAGTTAAATTAAATAAATATTAGTCCCACGTACATTATTTCATAAAAACAAATTTTTATATTAAAAAGTGGTCTAAAAAAATTAAAGTTACACATTTTAGCATTAAAGTTTCAGTCGTAAAACATTAAAGTTATTTACAAAAATATAAAAAATAAAATTTTTATTTATAAAATGACTTTAAAAATTAAAGTTACATTTATAAAGAATTAAAGTTACATTCATAGATTAAAGTTTTACTTTTAAAACATTAAAGTTTTATTTCAAAAATTGATTAGAAGTCTCAAATCTCAACCATCAATCTTAGAAGATCTAATGGCTTAGATTAGGACTTATGGACTCAAATATATAGGTGGACTCATTTGAACTTGCCTATATATATATATATATATATATATATATATATATATATATATATATATATATATATATATATATATATATATATATATATATATATATATATATATATATATATAGGGTCGGGATCCGGTGAGAACCACTAGTATAATGAGAACTGTGCATCCAAATTACGTCTTCTCTCCAATTTCTCTCTCTTTAATTCCCAGCATAAAAATGCTTCCTCAAAATGATGAACAAGCTTCAATATTTGACAGGCTAAAGTCGTATGCCTCAAATTAACAATTTATATCACTTAAATCCAATTACTAAACAGTAGTAAAGCGGAAATAAGGGTCGAACCCAAGGGAATCAGATTAACAATTTATGCAATTTATAATGTAGGAACAGTCGATCTTTAATGTAATTAAAGATCGTAGTAACAAAAAGGGGGGATTTGAGTTGATTTTCTAACCAACTAAGATTAAAAGCTAATGCAATTTGAGTAATAAAACTAATGATTTTTGGTATATCAAATGATTTAAAAAGGTCTTAGAGCCAAGCATATATCCACACTCAATAACAATTGATCACTGTAAGACGGTTTCAATTACTAATCTTGATTACTCTATCGTGAATGACAAATTCCAATTCTCCTTATGAATAGTTAATTAAAACGAATCCCGTTCTTAATCAACCCTAACTGTTAAACAACCTTAACAATCCAGTTCAAGATTTAATTCAACAACAGCAATATAAAATAGAGAACTCGATAGAGAATAAATAATGCATACAATCCAGTTGCACTTTAGATATTTATGTGAATCGCTTCTAGTACTAATATCAACGTATCCCGTTCAATATTAATTCCTAGCTGTTACTAGCGTAGAGTTAATCAATAAATCCTATTCAATTAACAATACTAACAATAGAATGAAGAAATCAATCACTAGTTGTACACCTAGCAATAATCAATCAACATTCATAAAATTAATAACTAAGCAATTCACAATAATCAAGACAAGAAATTAAAACATTCAAACTCACAATCGTATTATGAGCGCTTCAATTGCTTGAATCCAAGAAGAAAGATTAGTTACACATCGTCTGCTAAAAACAATAATAGGGTTTCTCTCCTCAAAGTTGTGTCCCCCTTTTCTAAAACTAAAATAATAAGTTATATAGTAATAAGGTAAATAATTAAAGTAGGAAATAAAGTACTAAAAATAATAATAATAATAATAAAATTCATCGGAACAAACCGAGTCAAATAAGGAAACAAAACACGAGAATTTAATTGGAAACAAAGCTGGAAGCGTGACACAGCAGGTCGCACATAGGTCGCACATAGGTCGCGCCTCGGTCGCGCGTAGGTCGAACGCAGGTCAAACGCAGGTCACGCATAGCTGCTGCCGCTGCCCTTTTCTTTTGATTTATGCGCCCTCAATTAGCGCACTTTAAGCGCACACGTCTCATGTATCTCCATAGGTATCCGGGCCTATCTCTCCTCGGACTTAGACTCCGTTTAAAACTTGTAAAACCGGCCCAATAGCTAACCAAAGCTCACTAACAAATAACCTGCAATTAAGCTTCATAATACTACTCCAAGCCATTAAAACCATACTAAATCGCTCCAAATAACTACGACTAAATGAGTCGTATCAATATTCTACCTTTTCCTTCATCATTAATGGAGTCGGGAATTGAACCATATTTCACCGTACATAAAATTCAATGAGGTTTGTTAATTTCTCTATTAATTTTCCTTAATTTTGATTTATGAGTTTCGAATTTGTTAATTCGTCAACAAATTAGGGTTGACGAATTGTTGATTCGAGTTTATATACATGTAATTGGGGTTTTCAATTGAAATTAGGGTTGGATTCATAAATTACCTTAATTGTTTCGAATTTGTTAATTCGTAAACTTTTCACATATTGAAACTCAAGAACTTCTGCCAAATTTTTTAAATTGATTATTTTTTAACCTAAATTAATATGTAGAACTTGCTAAAAATTTAGCTTAGAATCATAATAAGACACAACGAGGACTAGTAGTTACAAACAAAGATGGAATAACGCCTAATTTTCAGATTTTATTCTTTTTTAGAGGTGTTTTAATCAACGGTAAATTAATGAACGGGACTGAGGGATTATAATTTTACGTTTAGCTGCAAAATATTTAAACTGAGAATTAGCTTACTAGTGCTTGTTTTCTTGTTATGAATTGATGGGTTTGGATTTTGTAGATTATGAGAATGTGTGTAAATAAAGTTTCTGCTTGGGTTGTGAAGTGTGATTTACTTGAAGATAGGTAAAAATTGTTCAACATGTATTATTGCAGATTGATTTAACCTCTCACATTATACGCAACACCTTGGTCATTAAGATGGGACCTTGGTCTTTGTCCTTTGTTTCAATGTTGTGTATTACTAGTTAATTGTCTTTGTGAAAATAATTACAAAATTTGAAGGATTGGTGGTCTTTACTTTCATGAACTTTGTAAGCTATAGCAGGTGGGTTATGGTTAACATACTTTTGTGCTCTAGGAACACATACATCCGGCGTACCGGCACATCAATTGGTTTTGATTGAACTCAAGTGCTGTGAAGTAGAAGTCTTACTTTGGTAGTTTGGTAGAAAAATGACACACAACAAGAATGCTCACTTCCCTCTCACGCCCTCCAAAGCACCCTCAAAAAGTGTAATCGTTTCCACCGCCTAGCAAAGAGTAACACACCCACATCCTCAAAATACAAAAGAGCAAAGTAACAATAATTAGTGACCGTAGTCACCACAATAGAGCAATAGAAAACAATGCTACGCCCCTTATCGCTCCATCCTAACCAAAAATTCACAAGGCTCACAATAAAAACCAACTAGCCATGTATATAATCCTAGACACCTCTACTCCACTCACTAGCACAAAACCAACAACCGCCATAGCAAGGTGCAACCAACAACAACATAGCACCGCGGTTCTCCTCACCTTAGCCACTAGTCCTACCCGACCGACCTTCTTTAGCACCTTTCTTATGACGCCACACCAAAAACAGGACACAAAAATTAGTGTGAAATGGATTTTTTTTTCTAAATCTCTCATTTTGCCTAGAGCGCCCGCCCTTGCGGGTTTTCACTCTAGCTATTTCCTCACACTACTCTCGTGGCACGCATCTCAATTCTTCATTTTACCCGGAGCGCCCTTTCGGGTTTTCACTCCGTCCTCGGCCACTTTTCCCATTTTTGCCTAGGTGCCCTTTCGGGTTTTCACCTAGCCGGGATACTTTCCTTTCTTTTTTTCTTTTCTTTTTTCAAATTTTTTTCCCTTTTTTTTTTGTTTTTTTTTTGTTTTTTTTTTTTAAAATTGGAAAGCAAACTAAATTACAAACGACGGAATAAAATGTACAATAGTGACTATACCCCTCCCCATGCTTGAACTCAACATTGTCCCCAATGTTGTACGAATGTACGGGAACACAAAAGAAACAAGAAGGGGCATACCACCAACTAGGAAGAAGGAGACCCGGAGCGACGGGTCCGCTGGGACTCTTGCACGAGCCCCCCTCGCTAACTCTCCATACATGGAATCCACGGGGTTTTTGTAAGACCCCGGATTCATGTCCTTGAACATGTCACTCATCTCTCAATTCCTCACCAATCGCTACACGGCCTCGCCAAGAGGCATCATCAATAGCTTCTCCACCACTAGTACCCTCACCATCATCGCCTCCTCCTCTTCCTCATCATTCACAGGTTCGCCCGAACCGACCTCCTCCATAGCCACAGCCTCACCACAAAGAACTCCAACAACTTACGACAACTTTTGAGGTAGTTTCGCATCTTTCGGGGTGGATTTTTCCGTTTTGGGGCCATCTAACAACAACACAAAGAATAAACCAATAACAACAACAAGAAAAAAAGAAAGAACTCGACAACACCGCAATCTCAACAACACCACAAAGAACTCCAACACTCCCTTTATCCAAAGAATAACTACACAAGACTTCCTCTCCGCACCACACAAAAACTTCAACAACTCAAAGACTCCCACAAACACCCAAAGACTATTGTCTACCTAACCTCACTTCACCAACACCTAGTCACAAAGAACTCTAGCAACAAATTCAAAGAACTCCAAAGAATAAATTCACAACAATCCGTAAATTCACACCTAGCAACAACGCAAAGAACCCAAGAAATACACTCAAAGAACTCCAACAACAACTCACGATGACCACTACCTCACTCGCGACAAAACCCGACACCGAACCTTACGATGAGCCTTCAATTCAAGAATAAAGTGCCAAAGCAGAGAAATTGAAATTAAGCATAAGTACTTACAGACCAACCGCAATTGTTAAGAACTTGAAACTCGCCGAAATAGAGACAACAAACCCAATTCAGGCCTCAAAATCGCTTCCACCCAGGTATCAATTTTCGAGTTCATAAATTAAGGGTATGAAACCCGATTTCGCCCCAAATTCAGCAAAGACAGACGAAATTTCAAAGAACAATGGATCGAACTCACAAATTAGGGACTGAGCAGTTCGAAGTTGACACACAATACCCAGATTAAGCGCTCAAAAACGAATTGGGGCAAAAATTGTTTAATTGTTTCAATTCCAAAATTAGGGTTAGAGAACCCCCAAATTTTCGGACCAAATTCAAAGAACAATAGGACAAATTTCAGCATTAAAGGGACGATTTTGTTGTTGAAATAATAGTGAATGAACACGATATAGGAATTGCAGAAAGAAGAATCCCCAATTGTTTCAGAAATTAGGTTATAAACCCCAATTTTTCGCACCAAATTTAAGTAGTATAGAGATGAATTTGGAATTTGAACAATGAATGAACAAGAAGCAACGATATTGTGCGGATTATATTTTTTTGATTTATTGAGCATCAATTTGTGGGAGAGATTTGGAAATAAGAAGGATTTGTATGGAAGTGATTTGATTTTTAGGAAATAGGAAGAAGAAAGGGAAGGGTTATTACCTGAGAAAGAGGCGCGCGACATTCGTGCAAACCTCGGGTGAGCGTCGAACGCGCGTTGGGTGCGCATAGGGTGAATGTCGAGCGAGATGAAGCGCTCGTTATTAATTCTTCGATTTATGCGCGACAGTTAATGCGCTCGATGCTCAACTATGGCGCGCAATACTTGACCCCTCCGTCTCGAGGACTTTTCCTCCCGTCTTGAAATATTATTCTACGGTCCTAGTATACATAATAAACCGTCAAAATAAAATTAATTAAAACGAGTAATAAACATAAAACAATAAAATTTCTAATTACTAATGAAACGAAATAAATTAACTAACTATGAACCTTAATTAAAGAAATATTACAAAGAAAAAGGATACAAAACCCGGGTTGCCTCCCGTGAGCGCTTTTGTTTAACGTCGTTGGCTCGACATCTCCGGAATGGTAACCACCCGACTGAAGATAGGAAGAAGTAAACTACCTTAACTTACCAACATGTTTGCAAGAGGAAGAATGATGACGAGATTTTATATGGATAGTTTGCAAACCTTTCCTGAGCCCTTCCGGCGAATTAACTTATCAAACCAAGCCTCATTTTTACCTCTAAATGCCTCTGCATCGTCCCGACAATCCCATAAGATAACACACCTTTGTTCCTTATGAGGGGATCCCTGCAAAACACAAGACACATTGCTCGGAATAGGAGATTTCCGGCACTTTGGTAACACATGGTTAGTAGAAGTGTCTATGGCACACAATGAATGAATTGTCGGAGAACGATAAGATGGTTTATTAATTTCAAATTTAACAACCGTCCCATCAAATTCCATGGTAAGAGAACCTTTAGGGACATCTATCTTCGTCCCCGCGGTCCTCAAGAATGGTCTCCCTAATAAGACCGGATAGCACCCGCCTCATTTTTCATATCCGAACATAAAATTCAAGGAAAGGCCAACTTTCCAACCCCTACCATGACATTCTCCACAATACCCTTAGGATAGACACTAGACCTATCACCAACCGAACTACAACACTAGTGTCTTTTAAAGGTCCAAGTTTTTAGTCTCATAAATAGAAAAAGGGATGACATTAATAGACGCCCCTAAATCTAACATGGCCTTCTCAAACCTAAGGTCTCCTATGGTACAAGGGATAGCAAACATACCAGGGTCACCACATTTAGGGGGTAATTTCTTTTGAAATAGAGCAGACACATATTCACTAATAATCTCCCCCTTGGAACCCTTACCCTTTACTTTCTTCATCCCTTTCAATTTGTTATTCCTCTTAATAGTGCATAATTCTTTTAAAAACTTAGCATATTTAGGAACACTCTTTAAAAGATTAAGAAGAGGGATATTTACCTCGCACTTTTGAAATACCTCATAAATGTCTTTGTCATGCTCAAAGTGATGGGTTCTCTTCAATGCATCGGGAAAAGGTACCTCCGGTTCCTCCTTCGGTATAGAAGAGGGAATCTGCTCCTTCTCCTTGACATTAGAAGCTTTTTCATCTTCCTCGATCACTATCTCTTCCTATTTTTCATGAATGGTCACCACCTTAGGCTTAGCTTTTGGCTTTTCAATCTCGACCAATTGCCTACCATTCCTTAATGATATGGCACTCACATTCTCCCTAAGATTCACCACCATTTGAGATGGTAGTGCATTAGAATCTCTAGCCTCCAACCGATTAATTGCAGTGGCCAGCTGACTAACCTGATTTTCAAGATTCTTAAAATTTTGCTTATTATCTGCTCTATCTTGAGTAACACTGAGAGTAAGAGCCCGAATCATATCCTCCGTGGACATTGATGAACTCGGTGGTGCTTGCTCAGCTGCTTGTTGAGGTACTTGTTGATTAAATTGTTGTCCTTGTGGTCTTTGGAGAAACTGACCTCTAGGAGGGTCAGACGATGGACCAGCTTGAGAATTTCCCCAACGAAAGTTAGGGTGAGCCTTCCATCCTTCATTATAGGTCTTGGAATATGGATCCCATTTCCTGTTATTTGTAGTACTCTCCCAAACACCATTCACCACTTCTTGGCCACTTTCTCGCAAGTAGGGACACAAATCATTAGGGTGACCCTCAGTAGCGCATATGCCACAAACAGTAGCCATTTGTCTTCCAGATAACATGTCACGGAGAGTGGAAACAATATTATCAACCTTTTCCTCTAAGCCAGGACTAACACCCATAGCATTTACTCCTCTTCGTGATGGTTTCCTCTCAAACTGTCTAGAGGTCTCACTAGCTCGAAATAACCTCCCAAGCCTCATCTGGATTTTTGTTGGCTATATTTCCTCCACAAGCAGAGTGAATCATGCGACGGTCATCTTGGTTCAGTCCACCACAAAAATACATAATGAGATCCTGATCAGAGTAACCATGGTAAGGGCAACTAGCACAGAGCTTCTTAAATTTCTCAAGATACTCATACATAGTTTCCCCGTCTTGTTCAACATTTCGATGGCTCTTTTCAGCTGAGATGATCGAGAAGGAGGAAAATATTTCTCCAAGAACGCCTTCTTCATACCTACCCAAGTAGTGATACTTCCCGGTGGGAGATAGTTTAACCAGTCTCTCGCATTGTCCTTCAAGGTGAAAGGAAATGCTCTCAATTTCAACTGCTCGTCAGTAATAGCAGGTGGCTTCATACCAGTGCACACAATATGAAAGTCCGAAAGATGCTTATTCGGATCCTCAATGCTCATACCACTGAAACTTGGTAATTGATGTATCAAACTGCATTTCGGTTCAAAAGTGACTCCATCATCCAATGCTTTGGAAAAGTGATGCACAATGGTTGAACGTTAAGATTTGGAGCTGTGAGCTCCCTTAGAGTGCGGGTCTCTCTAGCCATATTCAAAGGTTCGGGTTGTTCAGAAATTTCAGAATATTCAGAATCTGAATGTAGATCGTCGAACTCACTGCCTTCAGGAACGGCCACTATTGCACCCCGTTTGTTCTTTCGTAACCTGAAAAGAGTATGCTCAATCTCTTGATCGAAAGGCTCGAGGTTCAGGTTAGAAATACAAGTATTATGCATAAACCTACACTAAAACACAAAAATAATTAATGCCAATTCCCAAGAACGGCGCCAAAATTTGACAAAGCTAAAGTCGTATGCCTCAAATTAACAATTTATATCACTTAAATCCAATTACTAAACAGTAGTAAAGCGGAAATAAGGGTCGAACCCAAGGGAATCAGATTAACAATTTATGCAATTTATAATGTAGGAACAGTCGATCTTTAATGTAATTAAAGATCGTAGTAACAAAAAGGGGGGATTTGAGTTGATTTTCTAACCAACTAAGATTAAAAGCTAATGCAATTTGAGTAATAAAACTAATGATTTTTGGTGTATCAAATGATTTAAAAAGGTCTTAGAGCCAAGCATATATCCACACTCAATAACAATTGATCACTGTAAGACGGTTTCAATTACTAATCTTGATTACTCTATCGTGAATGACAAATTCCAATTCTCCTTATGAATAGTTAATTAAAACGAATCCCGTTCTTAATCAACCCTAACTGTTAAACAACCTTAACAATCCAGTTCAAGATTTAATTCAAAGCAAAGAATATAAAATAGAGAACTCGATAGAGAATAAATAATGCATACAATCCAGTTGCACTTTAGATATTTATGTGAATCGCTTCTAGTACTAATATCAACGTATCCCGTTCAATATTAATTCCTAGCTGTTACTAGCGTAGAGTTAATCAATAAATCCTATTCAATTAACAATACTAACAATAGAATGAAGAAATCAATCACTAGTTGTACACCTAGCAATAATCAATCAACATTCATAAAATTAATAACTAAGCAATTCACAATAATCAAGACAAGAAATTAAAACATTCAAACTCACAATCGTATTATGAGCGCTTCAATTGCTTGAATCCAAGAAGAAAGATTAGTTACACATCGTCTGCTAAAAACAATAATAGGGTTTCTCTCCTCAAAGTTGTGTCCCCCTTTTCTAAAACTAAAATAATAAGTTATATAGTAATAAGGTAAATAATTAAAGTAGGAAATAAAGTACTAAAAATAATAATAATAATAATAATAAAATTCATCGGAACAAACCGAGTCAAATAAGGAAACAAAACACGAGAATTTAATTGGAAACAAAGCTGGAAGCGTGACACAGCAGCACGCGCATAGGTCGCACATAGGTCGCGCCTCGGTCGCGCGTAGGTCGAACGCAGGTCAAACGCAGGTCACGCATAGCTGCTGCCGCTGCCCTTTTCTTTTGATTTATGCGCGCTCAATTAGCGCACTTTAAGCGCACACGTCTCATGTATCTCCATAGGTATCCGGGCCTATCTCTCCTCGGACTTGGACTCCGTTTAAAACTTGTAAAACCGGCCCAATAGCTAACCAAAGCTCACTAACAAATAACCTGCAATTAAGCTTCATAATACTACTCCAAGCCATTAAAACCATACTAAATCGCTCCAAATAACTACGACTAAATGAGTCGTATCAATATTCTACCTTTTCCTTCATCATTAATGGAGTCGGGAATCGAACCATATTTCACCGTACATAAAATTCAATGAGGTTTGTTAATTTCTCTATTAATTTTCCTTAATTTTGATTTATGAGTTTCGAATTTGTTAATTCGTCAACAAATTAGGGTTGACGAATTGTTGATTCGAGTTTATATACATGTAATTGGGGTTTTCAATTGAAATTAGGGTTGGATTCATAAATTACCTTAATTGTTTCGAATTTGTTAATTCGTAAACTTTTCACATATTGAAACTCAAGAACTTCTGCCAAATTTTTTAAATTGATTATTTTTTAACCTAAATTAATATGTAGAACTTGCTAAAAATTTAGCTTAGAATCATAATAAGACACAACGAGGACTAATAGTTACAAACAAAGATGGAATAACGCCTAATTTTCAGATTTTATTCTTTTTTAGAGGTGTTTTAATCAACGGTAAATTAATGAACGGGACTGAGGGATTATAATTTTACGTTTAGCTGCAAAATATTTAAACTGAGAATTAGCTTACTAGTGCTTGTTTTCTTGTTATGAATTGATGGGTTTGGATTTTGTAGATTATGAGAATGTGTGTAAATAAAGTTTCTGCTTGGGTTGTGAAGTGTGATTTACTTGAAGATAGGTAAAAATTGTTCAACATGTATTATTGCAGATTGATTTAACCTCTCACATTATACGCAACACCTTGGTCATTAAGATGGGACCTTGGTCTTTGTCCTTTGTTTCAATGTTGTGTATTACTAGTTAATTGTCTTTGTGAAAATAATTACAAAATTTGAAGGATTGGTGGTCTTTACTTTCATGAACTTTGTAAGCTATAGCAGGTGGGTTATGGTTAACATACTTTTGTGCTCTAGGAACACATACATCCGGCGTACCGGCACATCAATTGGTTTTGATTGAACTCAAGTGCTGTGAAGTAGAAGTCTTACTTTGGTAGTTTGGTTCCATGATGGGTGTTAACTTCGATATATTTTAACTCTATGGTCTCAATTGCCAAGTGCAAAATTGCATTTTTTATTGTTCTTATACAAAATCGATGCGTCCATGTCCAGACCGTTGTCACGGAGAAAGACAATAGCTTCTACCATGATTGATTCTACTAAGGGAATATTTACGTTTTACTAGACCTTCTCATCATCCCTTAGATGGGGTACTTGGCTTTGGTAAAGGAAAAATCAGCATGTTTCACAACTCAGTGAGCAGGGTGTGACACGAAACGTTGTTGGTCACTGTTTCAGTGCTCAGGGTGGAGGCTACATGTTCTTTGTCGACAAAAAATACAATTCTTCTCATCTTGATTGGACACCTATGTCACGCCAGCACTCGTAAGAACAAAACTTATTGCATCACATTTGGATTGGGTTTTGATTTTGATTGCTGATCATTTCGTGGACACTGATGGTTCTTCCATCGAGTCTGACAAGTACTCATATATTTTTTTTCTCTCAGGAAACACTATTCTCCTTGATTTGTAGAGCTCATATATGGCCGGAAAACAACGGAAGTTGAAAATATTTTCGTGGTCTTTGATAGCGGAAGTTCATACATCTACTTTGCCTCTCAGGCCTACCATACCTTCATCTCTCTGGTAAGCATTTTGGAAATGATAAATTGGTCTGATGTTTCCCTATAATTTATACCAGTCTCAGATCAATTTGTGCAAATTTGACAGTTCAGAACTTAATTTTTTCTTTTATTTTCAGATAACGAGAGATTTACCTAGAATATTTACGTTTTACTTAGAATATTTACGTTCTTACACAACATCAATGCGTCCATGTCCAGACCGTCCATGATCCTACATTATGAATATTTATGTTTTACTAATTTTGAAAGTCAATTAGCTCAAATGGGAGAGCATTGTGCAATGCACAAGATGTGGGTTCGACTCCCATATTGGCTATGAAATACCAAATTTTTCTTTTACTCTAAGAATGAAAAATAGTCTAATTGGTAATCTCATTTCAAGTATGGCATGTATGGTAATATCTTTGGTATATATGTGAATCTTTGAAATGCTTGTATTGAACTTCTGATCTTTGCAAAGTTATTACACTGACTTATTGCCATTGTTGTTGCTCGCTTGGGTCCAATCATGGTTTGCACCATTGCCCGAATATGATTATGATCTCCTAAATATTTAAACTGTACTACTAGCATCATGACACGTTTCTATCATTCTATTTGTGATTTAATAGGCTATATGGGATTCGAACCCATACCTTTGTGCAAAATTTGCACATTGCTCTACCATTGAGCTAATAGCCTTTAAAATACGTTAAACAAATACGAGTATAAAATAACGGGCATATCATAACACCAATTTCTCCAAAGAGTTAAAACAAAAAACCACCCAGTAGATTTACTATGCAAGTGCCATTGTCAGTTTGAAAAAGACATTAGACCATCATATACTACAACTAAAAGCTCATATATAGAAACTATTTACTAGCACATGTACACTAAATACCCATATACATACACTAAAAACATTAATATGGGCATAAAATAACATATATACAATAAGAAATAAACTGCAAGGAAGTCAAGCAGACATATCGTTGTCTCCGGTCATTAGTAGACTCATGAAATTCAATATCTCGTTGTCTCTGCTATAACAGCCAGTACTGCTCCAGCATTAATGCTCCTTACTGAAATCATAATATATAACATTCAAAACTTCATTATCATAATCGCCGTAAAGAGGTTTCACTCAAAGAATTAACAACACTAACAAAGAAAAGCAGAAAGATTCATACACACATTATATTGACGGTCTTGATTGTTTCACACTTTAATAACCACCACAGCACCGCCAGTGCATTAAGCATTCCTCTTATATAACATACTTAAAAAAAGGAATACCCTGATGATCCCTAATATATAGAAATGCAAGAATAAAGGGTGATTATGCACCTGCTTCAAATTTAAAAACCAACCTAGCATAAAAGTCTGAATTCTCGACAAGTAATAGAATGCTTAATGCACAAGACTCATCGTGATGAGCTACCGGCACTTCAGTTCTAAAGTTTAACTAAGCATGCATCAATATTCACAAGACTCATTTTATACACATTGACTTAACCTATGCAGTTCTCAACCCACTCATTTATTAGCGAGACATTATTCAAGGTTGTTTAATGCACGCATATTGCCATTCTTTTAGGAGGGGAAGGGGTTTAGGGTTGGATACTCTTTCCATTATTATCGGAACAGATTTAACTTAAAATTTATGTCTTTATCCAACAGTAATTAATATCATAATATAACCAACTGATGCAACTGAAGATTTTTTTAATGCACATATAACCTTATTTCATGCACATATAACCTTATTTCATGCACATATATAATCTTATTTCATGCCCATATAATACTTATTTCATGCATGTACATGGTTGTTTAATGCACATATAACCTTATTTCATGCACATATAACCTTATTTCATGCACATATAATCTTATTTCATGCCCATATAATACTGATTTCATGCATGTACATGGTTGTTTAATGCACATATATTGCTTTTTCATACATCTACAAGGCTACTTCTGCACTGATAAGACTATTGCACCCAAAAATCTGTCATTCTTTTAGGACGGGAAAAAGTTTAACTTAAAATTAACGTCTTTATCCAACAATAATTAGTAATCATAATATAATCAATTAATGCAAGTGAAGAACTTTTTAATGCACATATAACCTTATTTTATGCACATATAACCTTATTTCATGCACATATAATCTTATTTAACCAACAGTAATTAGTAAATATAATATAACCAACTGATGCAACTGAAGAACAATTTAATGCACATATTAGATTATTTCATGCACATATAACGTTATTTCATGCACATATAATCTTATTTAAGATATTGCTTAGCATAAGTGTGGTAAGTGTGGGCAACCAAATTAATAATGACGAACTACTCCACAATTAAGCAAAAAATACACAAACATAGAAGTTGCCTAATGATGTAGTATAAACAGAGAGTTCTTATTCAATTTTAGCTTAATTAACATCAAAGGAAATAAGGGAAAAAAAGCGGAACCTGAAGCGTGGCGAGGCAGAAAAGAATGATCCCAATGTTCTAGTGAGCATGATATACTATCCCGACTGATTCACTACCGAGTTTAAGACCGGTGCTCCAACTAGCAACTCCGAGAATATAGGCCGAAGTTTGACAAGTAATGTGTATGTAAAACCAAGCTGGGTCCGCTGACTTGAACACCCTCAAATACCTTGCTATTTTTGGCTCCTAATGGCATTAGTATTCCCCAACTTATAGCATTTAGCACTCCATGTATCTGCAATTTTCATCGACATCAACCATTTTAATGCGAGTTGTAAATTCATAAATGGTTAATTTCACAAATGCTTAATCGAGGTACTTTACACTTCTATAACTCTCACTTGGCTGCAAGTGTCAGATACTATTATTTCCCGTAAGATTTTCATTTTATTAGTTTAAAATAAAGTGTCGGACATGTGACACGAGACCAAAATTAAGATGTCGAAGTAACACAATATACGTATGAAAAAAAAGAATAAAATCTCAATCAAACTAGACACTTTGATCAGTTATCACTATAGTGATTTTTGTTTGTTCTAAAGAAAAGGACTCAACAGCCAAAGCAAAGTAGACAACTTTTTTCTTGTTTATTCTAGAAGTAGTTACACTTAACACATGTTCAGATGTCTATAATTTTATCGTCACATCTTCATGATCAAGCCTACCAAACATCCACTTATTACGTTTAGCAGACAAAAAAGAAAACCAATATCCTAAATTATCTTCTAAATAAATGCACATTTATAGAGTTCTATACCAGAAACAGTGGTAGTATTTTCGTAGGTTTGATTATTACTTAACTGGGACTGAAACTTCAATTTCACATAGGTTGAACATACAATAAGACTATGAATCTAATAATTTGCCATATAAGAACAAAGAATTGGCTTAATTAGGGGAGCTTCTGGAAATTGAGTCCCTAATTTCATTATTTAAACTAATTTGCGTAATTTCTCAACTTCGCCAACCCTAATTTCTTAGTTTCCCCAATCTAATTCACGAAAACCCTAATTTCACAAACATAATTCATCATTACGACTTTACCACATTAATCAAGGCCTAAATTCAACTAATTTAATCTACAAATAAAAAATTACAAACAGATAAAGACATATACCCTAATTTCACAAAAATTAATCATGAATATCAAAAGTTTACCTTGTCGAATTACCATGATCCATCCATTGCTAGAAGAAGCGTGGAAGATTTTGATCGTTGAAGAGTTTGATCAGAATGTTTGTGACGATGGAACGTGGAGAAAGAAGGAGGTAGAATGCATCGATGGATTTGAAGGTCGAAGAGAGAGAAAAGAAATTTGCAGAAATGAAAGAGTCTTGGGGGTTTTAGGGGTGCGACAGTTTTCAAAGTTAGAATTAGAATATGTTTAAATCACTGTTCATCTCACCGTCAAATTTCAGTTTGATCCAAGGGCTGTGAGTGGTTCTCATTATCTTGATGGTTCTCATAGGATCCCGAATCTATATATATATATATATATATATATATAAATCTATATATATATATATATATATATATATATATATATATATATATATGAGTTTTTTGATAACTGCTACCACAAGTAAACCATTTTTTGAGAACTGCTACCAAGGTAAAAAAAGTTTAAAAAATGCTACCATAATTCTTGCTTCGTTAAAAATCCAGTACCAATTCATACCGAAGCTCAGTTTTTGAGATGAAAAGACAAAAATACCCCTCTTTTTTACCTTCCCTCTTCTTAACAATCAGAAACAAACTTCCTTCATAAGCTTACTCTTTCATCTTCCTCACCTTATGAGTTCATCCATTTACTCTTTCATTTTTCTCAAATTAATCTACTCATTTTCCAGAATTTAACCTAACATTAACCTTCATCACTTTACATTATTAACCTGGAGAAGCCCCTTGTCGACATTTTTTACTCTTCATTCTCAGGTTCGCATTCCTTCTTTACTCTTTACCTTTAATTTTTTTATTAATTTCCCTTAGTTATTTGTTTATTAGATTTGCCTGATTGAATTGTTTATTAGATTCCTGAATTGAATTGTTTGTTAGATTCCATAAAACCGTAAACCCTAATTTTTGAATATTCAATTGCTTGAAATTTGTTCCATTGATTAGTTTAATTCAACTTTTGTCTTTGTTATCACTTTAAACCTGATTGATTAAATAAATTTGTCTAATTTAATGGGTATTCTTCTAGAAAGTTCATAGCTTTATTTAATATCCTACTGTTTAATTTTAGGATGGATACTCCTTTGTATATTGATGTCAGACTTCATGTTGGTGGGCGTTTTGAGTCTATTTCTGGAAAAACGCAGTATGTTGGTGGTATCCTTGTTTTGATGACTGGTATTTTGAGTACCAAACTCACTTACTGCATGATAGTTGATGAAGCAAAAAAAAGGTGGGCCAGGATGTGAGTGTCTTTATATGGTTTAGGAGGCATGGTTTGACTTTGAATTTTGGGAGAACACTAGTATTAAATGATAGGGATATTCCTGATGTGCTCAAGTCAAGGGATAAAGACAACATGGTGGACTTGTATGTCACCACAAGGGTTATTCCCTTTGCAACTCCAAACATGAGTTCCCCTCATAAATACAGAACAAAATTGGTAAATGAGCTAGATAAGATTGATGAGCTCATTGGACAAAAACCTGGGCCTTCCAAAAAGCCATCACCTAAAAAAAAGCCCACTTCTAGCAGCCCATTTAGAAGGAGCCCTAGGTTTACCAACCACATCTATATTCATGATTCAGATGAGGACATCCCTCTTGACATACCACCATTACAGGTTATTCACCCAACAACATCAAATACACCATTCAAGATACCCTCAAAAACACCATTTCAAATACCCTCAAAAACAGCATCAAAAATACCCTTTAGAAGACCTGTGACACCTACTGTTCAAGTTCAAGGTGTTGGTTCTGCGTCTGGTTTAGGTGGGGTTAAATTTGTTGATGTTGGTGGATCTGGTGTTGGTGAACAGGGTGTACAAATATAGACTGTAGGTGGTGCTGGTTTTGGAGTGACTGAGCTGGTGAAGAGTAGTGTGCCAGTTAGAGGACCTAAAAAGGTGAAGGTTAGTGAGGCAGTGAAGGGTAAAGGACCTGAGAAGGTAAATGCTAGTGAGGCAGTGAAGGGTACTGAGGCAGTGAAGAGTACTGAGCAAGTGAAGTTCACTGAGAATGTGAAGGGTAAGAAACAGGTGGCTGGGAAGGAGAAGGGTAAAAAGGAGGTGACTTTGAAGGTGACTGAGAAGGGGAAGGGAAAACAACAAGTGGTTGGTAAAAAAAATCTTAAAAAATGCAAAGCTGCAAGGAAACCTGTACTTAGTGAAGATGATGATGAGGAACAATTTGTAGTAAGTGAAGAGGAATCTGACCTTGCAAATTCAGATTTTGAGGTTCAGGAAGAAGACCTTGTTGCTGAAGATGTAATACCCGGTATTTTAATATGATATTATATTAGGCCGAGTTACCAGCTGGGTCGTGTAGTGTATTTGTGACTCGGGTAATTATGTGACTCGGGTTTTAATTAATCTAACTAGGCTAGGCCCATATCGTCTTATTAGCACCTATCCTATATGTATAACTCATCTAACCAAACCCTAATCTCCCTATCACCATTTTCACTTTAACCATGAGAAAAGAGAGAAAAGAGAGAAGAGGGAGCCGTGTGTGAAGGGAGCCGCGTGAGGCATTGCGAGGCGATTTCTCAGCCTATTCTCATCCTATTTCGTAAGTAGACTATCCTATTACCTCTTTATTCAATTATTATCATAATTATAGTAGTAGTGGAATAATTTTTGTAACCCTAGAAATTGATTTGGGGGTTTTGATTATAAATTGTATGAGATAAATGAATAGAATAGTTACAGCAATTTACAGATTCGTTGGTCTGTATTGTTTGAGTGTTTTACCTGTCTTAAAGTCGTGGGATGCAAAAAGTTAAAGAAGAGACTCATGTTTATTCCAAGCCTATTTTATGCCTGTGAAAATTGGTAGCATTTCACCGTGTAGTTTTTCCTGAAGAAATTATTTGTGAACGTCTATCTAAAAAGTCCGCGAATCAGTAGAGGCTGAAAGATTACTTCTAAAACATAATTTAGATATTGAATTGGTGCTGGGTCTTTATCATATATTTAATTTAAAGAGTTTAGATGAGTTAGGCGTTGGTTTTACTTAAAAATCATTTGTCAAACTCGTTTTATGAATCAATACTTTTTATGCGACGGTTTCTGTCAGTGTTTGGAAATCAGTCTGAAAACTCTTGATAAGTTTGGAATTTCAGAAAAACATGTTAGATATAATTTGTAGCTAAGACTCATGGGGTTCCAATCCAATTGGCCTTGTATCAATTTGATTTTTCTGGAATTAGTTATGTATTTTATTCCGAGTCTGTCATGTGCTGGAAAATCAGGAAAAATCGTGTTTGTTCTTTAAGTTGATATTCCTATTAAGTTATGATGAGTCTAGGTTATGTGCATGATTACTTGATTGAGTAGGTGGTAATTATACATAATTATGTTATGTAGGTGATGGATATGTGAAGGATCATAATTGATTGCTTGTGTGCTTGGATTGCGAAAAGGTAGGGAAATACACTTGACTTATTATCGTTGTTGTTGAATTGGTTGACTTGTTCGTGTTCATATGACCAACTGTGAACGTTGACGTGATTCGTGGTTGTTGATTCATGTTATGATTCATATCTTGGAATGTGCTTGACTGAATTGATCGTATTGAGTATATTATCACAACATTCGGTAACCGGCATGATTCTATGATTTACCAGTTCAATGATATACATATTGTGTTGCATTAATTTCTTGAGCATTCATATGCATTGGAGATGGAGGATGTTGTGGTGACGTGGTGTGGTGATGATGATGTTGTGATAAGGCCCAGGCGGGTTCTGCAGAACTTGCCCTGGTGTCCTCAGCTGCGAGCTGGCATCGCAGATCGGCTACGGTCGATATATAGTCTACCGGGATCGGTATGGTGGGCGTTCGGGTTATGAGATATGAGTTGAGATGGAGGTGGAGGTGACGGAGGAGTATGCATATCATATTTTGTTGTTTCATTGTATTCCCTACTCAACCTCGTGGTTGACTCTGTGTATTCGTGAACACCTGTGACGATCCAAATATTGGGGAGCAGACTTGACAGGTTTATGAGATAGGATGGGAGCTTGATGGGCGTGAGACACTGGATCAAAAGACTTAGTAGCTAGATCATCATTTAGAAGACTTTCACTTTTATTTATGTTAGTTCTTTGTAATTTGATGTAAATGAGGTTTTGTAAAAAGTTAAGTTAAAGAAATTATGTAATTTGCCTTGGAGTTTAATTTGTTATTCACTACCTCGGGAAACCGAGATGGTAACAGTCCGGTTTATTAGGGAATGTCTTGCTAGAGGCTCCTTTATAAATCGGGGTGTTACAAAGTGGTATCAGAGCGAACGATCATCAGGCCTAAACCAATGAACCCAATGAACGTAGGATGTGTCTAAATAAAATGAACCCCTGGGAATAAACTGTTAGGAGCTCACAGTGCGGTTAAGAAGGCGCCCTTAATGCGTGCTCTTTTGCCCTCTCGGTTTTTGAACTGTAACCCGAGAGAAATCGAGTGAATGGGGTAGTTAGAAGGAAAACCTTGGATATAATCGAGTGGGTGTACACCTTAAGACCTATATATTCTAACCACTCTGCAGGACAACGTTACGGTAAGTATTTTGTATGAATGATGACGTGATCATATGATGTTGTGGAGATGAGAAATAAATTTTCGTGTTCTGGTTGATAATCAATGAAGTGTTGGATTGTGGTAATCGTGAACGTGAAAATAATTGCGAATTGATGATATTTATCTGGATGGATGTTGAATGATGTGTCGATAGTACTATTATGTCTAATGATATGCGGTTATGTGATCCCGAAGCCATGCTAGTATAGTATTGTGATATTAATGAGGAACACTATTGAATTGCATGTTTCTAGTCATAGCAATCGTGATTTAGATGTAAGGAGTAGATCGAGATACGAAGGGATTCTATGGGATAGATGTTTATGTAAGTACAAAGTGTGAGATTTAAGTTGGGATGGGTTAGTATACATAGTATGTTCATAAAAGCTTGTAACATAGTAAAGAATGACCTAGTGCTGAAACTCGTTTTGTTTGATTTTACTCTTTAATTGACCTTACTGTCATTTCTTTTCTGTTTATTGCCTATGGATGAAAATTTTATGAGAGATAGCCTCGTGAGTTAGTGTTCCTTTGGCGTTGGTTTCATGCTTATAGGATATACGGATTAGGAGTAATAAATATTTTAGTGGGCTGTGGTCAGGAAGTTCCTGTGCAGTGATGTTTTGACCAACGATTTTGTAAAAATCCTCATTTAAATTGTATTAATAATTTTTGCATAATTCCAACTCCATCGATCAGAAGATTCGTATATGTTTTCAAATTGATAAGCCACGAAAATTCTTGATGTCTCTATATTAAATGGTAAGTTTTTCAAACTGGCCCAAGTTTCGGACCAATTGCTGTCCCATTCTTGTTTGGACCAACTGAGTTGTAAAATCCTTTAAAAATTGAACTCTTGAGCTTTGGACCTCATTCTTTTTCTCACGAATTATTAACTCTCTGTATGTTATAAAAAGTAATATAACTCAAGTTTTCGTTGAACGGTTATTAATTCGTGATTTTTGGAAGTTACAACGTGAATCATAACTTTTAAAATGTGAATTCTATGTTGAGTTTTCATACAGTTGTCGATTATTTCATGAGCCTTATTAATGTGAGATTATAGTGTCCTTATATGATGATAGTAGCACACATATTCATTGGTTATGTATCTTAACAAGTGAAAAAAAATAAATTTAAGTTTAGTTTATAACATTGTTGGCATGATAGTATGAGTGAAATTGAATAGCTTAATCTGATCCTTAATCGAGGGTGAAATATTTTATACGAGTCCAGTTGTTGCATATTTTATATATGTTTGGCATGTTGTAATATCTCTGGTGTGTTCATCATATTTGTATAGTGGTCATCAATATATAAATATAAAACTATATTGTCATATCTTGGTAAAGTTGGTGGCGTTAAATGTTAACTTAATTGTTCTAATATACTCGCGTGAATATTTATAATAATTATGTTTAAATGTTTACACATGGATGGTAGTAATGAGTATGTCTAAATGTTCACACATGTAGGATGTCATCTGAGTTCTCATGTCTTTTATGTGAGTCTGTGTGCCTATAGTTATACTTATTACTTTCATTGTATTAATTTATTTCAGTTGAACCTAAACTTATGATATGATAATAAAATAGTGTTGTTGTTCCTTATTGGATATGTTCATAGTTGTATTGTCATGAAATGCTAAGGTGATTGTTGCAATTGTCACGATATTTGAAATATAGTTGATATAGTTACGATATAGTTACGATATTTGAAATATATTCTCGAACCGTCGAATTATAATGAGATAACCCTTTGATGATTCACATGTCATGCGTATGTTTAAATGATAGTCGTTATAGTTACGTTTAATTGAGCCGCGAGTTGCCTATTTGTTCAAACCGTGCAAACCAGAGAACTTGTTCACCTTACTAATCTTTTGTCATAGATAATGTTTACAAGTTATATGATGGTATATGTACATGTTTAAGTTGTTTATGCGATATCTTTTATTTTTGCTGAAAATGAATTATACTGAGTTGATGGATACAATTGAATGGTATGGTTGCTAACATGTTAAGCATATGTGTGATATGGAAGTAATTTTGTTGTTATTGTGAATCATATAACTATTAATACTAAATTGTAATTTCAGTTGTTTGACTTCTACATTATTAAGTTAATTACTCATGACGCACAGTCGACGGTTCCGTAAGGAGTTTAACTGGGAATTTTATAGTGTGCCTCCGATCTAAACTAATAATCTTCTTATATTGACTATATGGTTAGACTCTTGTCTAGTTCTTATGACGTGATAAATTGTTTTAAAATTTAACATGTAATTGAGTTGGTACTTATACTTTTGTGTGACCATGCAACCTGTGATAAATAGATCTGTAATAAAGAGGTAAAATTTTGATTGAACACAGTTAATTTGTAGTTACTTGCTTTACATTATGGTACGAATCGTATGCTTTGATGAGACGTCACCAGGGAATGTGTACTATCTAAAAGGTCTCCGATTAAATGATGTAGTCGTGTTAGCCGTGTATATAACTGAGTAAAGAAGTGTGACTAGAACCCTGATGTTGAGGTAATAGTCGTTCATTAGTAAAGATAGGACTGAAATGAATAAGATGAACCTGTAAATTATGAAATATGAGTCAACACCTAAGCTTGTATTGTTTGAAGGAATTGAATTAAGTTTATCTGATTTTGAGTTTCGTAGTAAGCTGTAAATGGATTCTATGGACGGCTCTGTTATAAGATTTATGTTAAGAAAGTTATTCACCGTCAAAGTATGAAAGTAAAAGTTTTGAAAATGAAGTTAAATTTTGTCGTGTGAGTATAAATTGAATGAGATTTCAGCTAGTGTCCGGTTGTATGGTTTCATGATATTTGCTAGTCTGGAGGAATGAAGCTAGAACGGAGTCACAAATTAGTGGGTTAATTTGGTCATGTTGTTCGTTTATGTAGTGAATTGGTGGGTTGTGGTTGGTTACGAATGTCAAAACGGGAAATGTAATGTGGTGATTTAAGTGAGTTATGTGTTAACATGGTATCTTGATATTAGCATAATATGTAATGAATATTTGTAAAATTGGTGTAGTTAAATACATTTAATCTTTTATGTCATTGTGTTAGGTGCAGTTTAAATATATTTAACACCAAGAACAAAATTTTATGTATGATAGTCTTGTATGTTAACTTTCCAATATCGCTGTTTACTCGCTTGACTGACTCGACCAATAAGCTTGTAAAATTTGCCAATCAATGTGCATTCGTCATTCGTGAATAAATCCCAACCCTTTGTTATGAGGATTAAAGATATTTCTAGGACGATATGTGCTGCGAAACTGGTTGTCTTCATTTTATGGGTGATTCTGTGTCTTGACCTAAATCTGTACAGTTATGTAAAGGAAAGTCAGACTGGACCTATTAGGTTACAAATTTTCATAAATCGATTTATTAAGTTTTGACCCTAATTCTTTTCTTATGTTGATTGATTCCCTATGTTTCTAAGGTATGAGATTACAATGATTAGTGAAATGAATAATTACTAATGATTTTTACTAGTAACCTTGTAAAGCATTGTTCCATTCATAATTTGATTATTCACATGAATAAATGTTACCAATATTTCTTGGAAAATATGATATTTGACATGAACCATATGTGAGCACCTAAGCATCTTCATCTTTGTAACCTGAGTAGTAATGTATAAATTAGATTGACAAGCAGATCCTGTGAATGTTATTGCATGTATTGATTGATATGAAGAGTGTTTAGATTAATACTGAAATGTTTTAAGTTATTCAACGTGGCTTTTGCTCCGATCCGTGGCGATGTGCTGTAGCAGCAGTAACTGTAGCTTCCTTGAGAGAGCTTGTATATTGATTGTCTTTAGTAGGGATTAGTTAACTTGAGCGTGAGTTGTGAATCTTTTATCCTCTTTCGTTGTTAGCGTAGTTTGAGAACTTTTGTTATAATAATGAAGGTTACGGGGACGTAACCATGTTTAAGGAGGGTAGGATTGTAAAATCTTTATACTTTCATGTGTGATTTCTCAGCTTGGCTATATTGGTTATGCGTTGTGTGGGTTATATTGGAGTGTTACATGATGTGTTTCTGTTATGGTTAAACTTCGGGGACGAAGTTTATTTTAAGGAGGGTGGAATGTAATACTGCGTTTAATATTCAATTTGGTGGGTGCCTTACATACTTTTGTATATGTGTTTCATAATTCGTTTGCGTTGGTTGGTAGAGAGGGTAAACTTCGGGACGAAGTTTCTTTTAAGGAGGGTAGACTGTAATACCCGGTATTTTAATATGATATTATATTAGGCCGAGTTACCAGCTGGGTCGTGTAGTGTATTTGTGACTCGGGTAATTATGTGACTCGGGTTTTAATTAATCTAACTAGGCTAGGCCCATATCGTCTTATTAGCACCTATCCTATATGTATAACTCATCTAACCAAACCCTAATCTCCCTATCACCATTTTCACTTTAACCATGAGAAAAGAGAGAAAAGAGAGAAGAGGGAGCCGTGTGTGAAGGGAGCCGCGTGAGGCATTGCGAGGCGATTTCTCAGCCTATTCTCATCCTATTTCGTAAGTAGACTATCCTATTACCTCTTTATTCAATTATTATCATAATTATAGTAGTAGTGGAATAATTTTTGTAACCCTAGAAATTGATTTGGGGGTTTTGATTATAAATTGTATGAGATAAATGAATAGAATAGTTACAGCAATTTACAGATTCGTTGGTCTGTATTGTTTGAGTGTTTTACCTGTCTTAAAGTCGTGGGATGCAAAAAGTTAAAGAAGAGACTCATGTTTATTCCAAGCCTATTTTATGCCTGTGAAAATTGGTAGCATTTCACCGTGTAGTTTTTCCTGAAGAAATTATTTGTGAACGTCTATCTAAAAAGTCCGCGAATCAGTAGAGGCTGAAAGATTACTTCTAAAACATAATTTAGATATTGAATTGGTGCTGGGTCTTTATCATATATTTAATTTAAAGAGTTTAGATGAGTTAGGCGTTGGTTTTACTTAAAAATCATTTGTCAAACTCGTTTTATGAATCAATACTTTTTATGCGACGGTTTCTGTCAGTGTTTGGAAATCAGTCTGAAAACTCTTGATAAGTTTGGAATTTCAGAAAAACATGTTAGATATAATTTGTAGCTAAGACTCATGGGGTTCCAATCCAATTGGCCTTGTATCAATTTGATTTTTCTGGAATTAGTTATGTATTTTATTCCGAGTCTGTCATGTGCTGGAAAATCAGGAAAAATCGTGTTTGTTCTTTAAGTTGATATTCCTATTAAGTTATGATGAGTCTAGGTTATGTGCATGATTACTTGATTGAGTAGGTGGTAATTATACATAATTATGTTATGTAGGTGATGGATATGTGAAGGATCATAATTGATTGCTTGTGTGCTTGGATTGCGAAAAGGTAGGGAAATACACTTGACTTATTATCGTTGTTGTTGAATTGGTTGACTTGTTCGTGTTCATATGACCAACTGTGAACGTTGACGTGATTCGTGGTTGTTGATTCATGTTATGATTCATATCTTGGAATGTGCTTGACTGAATTGATCGTATTGAGTATATTATCACAACATTGATGAACCGCATGATTCTATGATTTACCAGTTCAATGATATACATATTGTGTTGCATTAATTTCTTGAGCATTCATATGCATTGGAGATGGAGGATGTTGTGGTGACGTGGTGTGGTGATGATGATGTTGTGATAAGGCCCAGGCGGGTTCTGCAGGACTTGCCCTGGTGTCCTCAAGCGAAGTGGCAGATCGGCTACGGTCGATATATAGTCTCTGGGGATCGGTATGGTCGTTCCGGTTATGAGATATGAGTTGAGATGGAGGTGGAGGTGACGGAGGAGTATGCATATCATATTTTGTTGTTTCATTGTATTCCCTACTCAACCTCGTGGTTGACTCTGTGTATTCGTGAACACCTGTGACGATCCAAATATTGGGGAGCAGACTTGACAGGTTTATGAGATAGGATGGGAGCTTGATGGGCGTGAGACACTGGATCAAAAGACTTAGTAGCTAGATCATCATTTAGAAGACTTTCACTTTTATTTATGTTAGTTCTTTGTAATTTGATGTAAATGAGGTTTTGTAAAAAGTTAAGTTAAAGAAATTATGTAATTTGCCTTGGAGTTTAATTTGTTATTCACTACCTCGGGAAACCGAGATGGTAACAGTCCGGTTTATTAGGGAATGTCTTGCTAGAGGCTCCTTTATAAATCGGGGTGTTACAGAAGATCTATTTCAAAAGACAGAGGATAAGAGAAAAGGGGATAAAGGGAAAAGTAAAGCTGAATTTTTAGAAGAGTTAGAGGAGGAAGTTTTTGAATCTGATGATGATTTGAGAAGCCTTCAGGGTTCAGATGATGAGGGAGGTGGTGGTGTTGTTTTCAATCCTGCCACTGACTTTAAGAAAAAGGTGAAGTTGGACACTAATTTGCAGTTCACTAGTGTTGAGGTATTGAGGCAAGCACTGAGGGCTCATGCCATTGAAAATAGGTACGACAATTATTTTTTACATAATGGTAAAGCAAAAGTAACAATCTACTGTAAGTACAAATGCAAGTGTCCATGGGACAAGGTAAGAAGTAAGATTAGGTGTGTGTGTCACAATTTTCTGTGTCCATTTAAAGTATATGCCACAGCATCAAATAATAAGGAGTTTATGGTGATTAGAACAATGAATTTGACCCATAAATGTTCATTTAAAGGAGTTACTAGGAAACTCTCTTCAGAATATTTAGCTGAAAAATATCTTGAAGATTGGAGAGAAAATCCTGGTTGGGATTTGTCTAAATTTGTGAAAAATGTGTATAGGACAATGGGGGTGAAAATTAGTTATTCCCAAGCATGGTTAACTAGGGCTAGGGCAAAACTAATGATTAATGGTGATGGGGCTGATGAATATGGTAGAGTGTGGGATTATGCACATGCCTTGATCACCTATAATCCAGGAACAACAGCCATTGTTGTTGTCGACAATGTGGAAAATCCCCCCCCCCCCCCTTAATTTCAAAGAATGTATGTGTGTTTGAAGGCTTGCAAGGTGGGTTTTTTGGCTGGTTGTAGGCCACTGATTGGTGTTGATGGCTGCCATCTTAAGGGCCCATACCCAGGCATGTGTTTAGTTGCTGTCAGTATGGATGGTAATAACAACATCTATCCTGTGGCATGGGCTGTGGTTGAGGTTGAAAATACCCAAACTTGGACTTGGTTCTTGAGCTTATTGATGGAAGATATAGAGAAGGTGGATGGAGAAGGGCTGACTATAATGTCAGACAGACAAAAGGTTTGTACACTTTTATTTATTTTCTACATTTTTCTTGAGCTTATTTATGCAATTTATTATCTACATTTTTTGTATTTTGATAACAATGCTTTATATTTTGGACAGGGGTTGTTGGAGGCTTTTAATACTGTCACTTCAAAGGCATAAATAAGGTTTTGTGCAAGACACATATGGGCTAATTTTAAGTTGCAATGGCCTGGTACACTGATGAAGGAGTCATTTTGGGCTGCAGCTAGGGCATGTTCAAGGGGTGAGTTCCAAAAGGAAATGGAAGGAATCAAGTTCTTGAATAAGGATGCACATGCATACCTATCTGCCATACCAGCCAAGCACTGGTCAAGACATGCATTCTCAACTACAAGTAAGTCCAACATGTTGTTGAACAACATATGTGAGTCATTCAATGCAGCCTTAAAAGAAGCCAAAGATAAGCCTATTATCAGCCTTATGGAATGGATAAGAAGATATGTCATGAAAAGGCATTATGATAAAAGGACAGGAGCTGCAGGGTTTGAGGGTAGGGTAATGCCCTTTGTAACAAAGTATTTGAAGTGGGTTGATAATGAAACCAGATTTTGCACTTTGATCCCTGCATTTGGTGAAGAGTTTGAGGTGGTTCATAGAGGGAAACAAAAGGCTGTTAATCTCACAAATAGGACATGTACTTATAAGACTGGGGAGCTAACAGGAATACCATGTCCACATGCAATGATGTGCATAACAGACCAAAGACATGAGGTCCTAGACTATGTTGATGAGGCTTACACCAAAGCCACTTATTTGAGAGCATTTCAGCATCCCATAGCAGCCATGCCTGGATATGAAGACTGGGAGAAAGTTGGAGTCACATCTCCTACACCACCACCATTCAAAAAGCTGCTTGGCAGACCTAAGCTAAAAAAGAGAAGAAGAGAGGTAGGAGAGGGAACTAGTGGACAGCCCAAGAAAATGAGGCAGATTAAAACTTGTGGCAAGTGTGGCTTGAATGGCCATAATATGAAGACTTGTAAGAACCCTCCAATGAGTCAAGAAAAGGAGAAGGTGACAGCAACAAGAGGGATGAGTAAATCAGCCTGGAGTGCCAAGGTAAGAGATGGTGTTGCAAAAAGGAAGGCAAAAAAGCTACAAGATGCTGCAATGGTGGCTGCACTTTCCGGCCCTTCATTTAGCCAGCAACCAAGTGTCCAGGAGAGTCAAGCTAGTGTCAATCATGGAGCACCTACTGCAAATTCAAAGAGGAAGCTAGCTTTTGAGGACTGATGATGGACTTGTAATGCTTTTAGTTATGTTTTGGTTTTTGTTGAACAATTATGTCAAACAATTAAGTGTTATTTCATCATGGGTTTGTAAGACAATTTAACAATCTACTTCAATGTTACTTGGTTTAATTGGCTCTTCTCCAAAAGCTTTTCCAATTTATTTGTTACTTGAACAAGGACATCAAAAGAAGTCAAAATTGAATCAACATGTCTATTTTGAGCAACATTTGAACAGAATATGCAACCCTCCTTTATTGATGATAGGTTTTTCATGTTACATTAGAAAATTGCCCAAATGATTTTATTTGAGCTGCTAAACCTATCAAGTACCATCTGCCTTATAAGCTATCTAAGTTACAAGCTTACAATTTCAATAGAAGGCTAAGTAAAACTACTAAAAGGCAAACAACAACAACAATCCATTTCAACAATGTTCCACTGCTCTTCATATTGTTGTTTTGATTAACCACGACCTCATCATCATATGCCTTAATTTGCCTAAGAATGGCAGTGGCTTCCTTGAGCTTCTGATTCTGCTCCAACAAGTGTGCATTCTCGCACTTAATCATCATCAAATCACATTCTAGTACCTTCTTCTACAATATCAACTGATTAATTGTGTTTCTTTGCCACTCTATTTGTTCTTCATCATACCATCTAAAATACCCACATCCATGAGTTGAATTAGGGTTTGAAAACTTGCACTTCATGAATCTTCTTCCAGGGTTCTCTTGTGTCCATGACTTCAATAAGGCTACTGTAACCCCACATCTACACTTAATAGCCCTGTAATTGGACTCGGAATAGGAAGCCCTAGACATTGCTGCTGCTGTAAGAATCAAATAACATAAACCCAGATTTCGCAAAACCCTAATTTCAGAACGAGATTTAAAAGTAATAATTAATGGAGTAGAAGGAGAGAGAATGAATGAATTGAAAGGAATTATTACCTGATAATTGATTAAAAGATAAAGATTCAATGAATAGCTTCAATTGAGGAAATACGAATTAGGGAAGAACAAAGGGTATGAGAAATTGAAGAAGAATTAATGGAGTTGAAGTAATTGAAGTGTAAGGAAGTGAAGAAGTGGGTATGTTATAAAGATGGGGGGAAGGGTATAATAGGTATGGGAAATATAACTTAAACTAAACATTTGAAATGAGTGGCTGAGATTGATTCAAGTAGGCTCGTTTAATGAATTGGTCTTTGGATTTTTAACGAAGCAAGAATTATGGTAGCATTTTTAAACTTTTTTACCTTGGTAGCAGATTCTCAAAAAATGGTTTACTTGTGGTAGCAGATTATCAAAAAACCCTATATATATATATATATATATATATATATATATATATATATATATATATATATATATATATATATATATATATATATATATATATATATATATATATATATATATATATAGGGTTATTTAATGAGAATACTCTGAACTATTGCACCCCTTCTCAAAATACTCTATACTTTAAATTAACTAGGAATATTACCAACTAATGTACCCCCTCCCATCTAATAGAATTACTCGTTTTTCTACCTGGTGCAGCAAGTAATGTGTTAGAGGGGCCCACGTTTTTTTTAACTAAGAACTTCATCTTCTTTCCCTTGCATTTGAGATTAAATTGAACAAAATTATAATTTTCAGATTTTTATACAGCTAAATCTCAACAAAATTGAATAGAATTATACTTTTCAAAATTATATAACCAAATCTCAATTGAATTGAACAAAATTATACTTTTCATATTTTCGACTTCACTAATTACATTGATATTATGCTATCAGCACAATATGAAAACCAAAATGAATACTTGAAAAACATTCAGGCCATTTACACTTAATTTTTTCAAGAGATTATTGTCCTTCAAGTTGGTATTTTTCCTGTCCATCGTTAGACCTCTTTTTCTTATTGTCATCTTTATATCTTCAACCAGCTCTCATTTTTGTCTGCCTTTGGCTGCTCCCAATATAAATTACGCTACATCCAATTCTGATAGAAACAAGCTTGAATAAGCATGATAACTTGATAATGATCATTTTCCTCATTCTTGATCCACTGTGTATACTTTTCAGGTTCACCCAGCAGCCCCATATGCAAAAGAACACGCAAATTTTGAAAACAGAATTATTTCAACAAAAAGTTGAAAAATTTGTACAAAAACTACGGTCAAAATTCAAATAAATTGAGTAAAAAATAAATTTTTCAACAAAACCCATTTATAAAAGAGGGCATAAACCTTAGAAACAAGAGTAATTCAACAAAAAGTTGAAAACTTTATACAAAAATTACAATCAAAATTCAATTAAATTGAACAAAATTTAATCTTTTCAGATTCAAAATAAATAACAACAAAAAATAATTACTTAAAACACTGCAAATGAGAACAATAATTTGGGAAAAATCTAAATTAAGGAAATAAATAAATAACATCTCTAATCAATTGAGGGCGAAATTTATTTACCTCTTTCGTTGTGGAATCAATTGAGGGCGACATCGTAACTATGGCACCTTTAGTCAGGTGATCTGTGCAAAGATATGAACGGCGGTGAAGGATCAACAATGGCGATGATGGATGAAATGTTGAACATGCACAGGGATAGAAGAAGAAAAAGCAAGTAAGAAAAGGTGATAATAAATGAATGTAAAAGAGAAAAAACAGGTGAAAAAATAATGAGAAAACAAAATTTTAAAAAGTATAACCGGTTGAACAGGTAGCCTTTCCACTTATTCTATTACGGGAGAGAGGGCGCATTAGTTGGTAGTATTCTTAATTAATTTAAAGTATGAAATATTTTGAGAAGGGGTGCAATAGTTCAGAGTATTGCTATTAAATAACCCTATATATATATATATATATATATATATATATATATATATATATACATATATATACATATATATATATATATATATATATATATATATATATATATATAGAATTAGGATCAAGAGAGTCTACCTTCTTAGGGTGAGTCCGTCCTACCAATCTATACCGTCTGATTAGATAGAATCAAAGGCCGAGATCGCGTCTTAGTGAGGGCAAACCGTAAATCATCATTAATCATATAAAGTGTCTCATTTTCCGTCATTCCGCAAGTTCCCTCTCTCTCATCAAATTTATGATTCTCTCTCTTACTATCTCTGTATTCTCGTTCTCGCAAATCTCAAATCATCAATTTGGTTCTCCAATTCATTTTTCATTGGGAAATCTTCTTTCAATTCAATTTATATGGTGAGTTTTCTCCCGATTCTCTTTGTAAATTTTATATTGATCTTCAATTTTAAATTTCAATTATGGCTAAGTATTAAAACCCTAACTTGATCGTGTTTAGAGTTCGTGAATTTTGTGTGCGATTTAGTTGATCGTGAATCGCTTTCAATGCAATTTTATCTCGATTTTGAAGCATTTGATGATCTTTTTCGTTGTAAGTCACTTTAATTATAGTGTGTGCTTGATTTTAATTTTAATTTGGTGATTATCTGTCAATTTAAGTTTCGATTCAATTTATTCATTCTTTTTATAATTACTTATGTTATGCGATTCACTTTTAATCAAATATTCATCATTTTTAATCAATTGTTGTGCGATTCACTTTTGCAGTGAATATTACTCGGTCAACATTTTAAAACTTAGGTATTTTCGGCAATTCTAAGGTCTAATTCATCAGGCTTTTACAACTTATCAATCTGTGTTACTTTTGTGGTGTGAGCGTGTTATAATAATGGTATCTTCGTGTTACATTAATGACGTATATATGTTACACAATGCTTTATTGGTGAGACTTGAGAGTGTGTTATTATATTCTTTTACTGAAGTGTTAGTTCTAGTTCATGCTTTAAAGTTGAAAGCTAAAGTTTATTGGAGATTTATTATGCATCAAGTTTTACTTACATAATTCTTACAAATGTGTTGAACTTTGTGTATTCAAAATACTCACATTCTGCTAGAAGTTCATTTCTTTATGAATAATTGATAGCGTCTTTCAATTTCAAGAAATCCTTCAATCTTTTATTATTATACTACTTTTCTAGGTGTCAAATTGACTAATCAAATCTCTCATTTCGATAGTTTTCTTTGGTCTATTATATTTCAACTCATATGCTTCTCATTGAGAAATTAAGTAGCTGAAAGTTGTGTGTATAATGAAGCCCGTAAAGGTTACTAAGTAGCACAACCTGTTTTCTATACAATATTGTCAGTTGTATGCTAATCGTTGTGATAATAATGGTTTAACTGTGTTGCGATAACAGTTTAATCGTGTTACAATAACGGTTATACTTTATTACAATTATAGTTTACTCATGTCACAATAACGGTTATACTTTGTTACAATAATGGTTTACTCGTGTTACAATAACGGTTATACTTTGTTACAATAATGGTTTACTCGTGTTACAATAATTATTTACTCGTGTTACAATAGCGATTGAATTGTGTTACAATGTTACTATAATTGTTTGATTGTATTGCATATCCTGTCATTGTCTAAACATTCAAACATTGTAGGTTATATATATTGTGCCAGTTGACACAAAAAATTACTTCCCATTTTAGATTTTATTGGAATTGGAGTTTCGAAGCAAGTTACCATTGATTTGTGGCTAAGGTTTGGATTAAAGGGTTGTTAATCTTGCTACTTTAAAGATTCCCTAAGATTTCTAACTTCAACTTTCAGTAGCTTAGTCGGTTCTTTATAATGCTTCACCATGTCCAGCTTAATAAGTTTATAGTCATTATTGTACAATTGTGTTACTCTAATAGTACTACTGTGTTATTGTAATAGTGCAATTGTGTTATTATAATGGATAATTATGTTATTGTAATAATATAAATGTGTTATTGTAATGGTATAGTTGTATTCTTCTAATGGATAATTGTGTTACTATGATGTTACAAGTGTGTTTCATAAAGGTACAAGTGTTACTCTAATACTATAGGTGTGTTATTATAATGGTATGGTTATGTTTTTATAAGGGAAAATTTTGTTATTCTAACGCTGCAAGTGTGTTATTATAGTATAGTTATGTTATAGTAACTGTAGAAGTGTGCTATTATAATGACATAAGTGTGTTATCTTGTCAAGTTAATTCGTGGTTCTAAATTCTAATGGTAACAAATTTATCGATTTTTGTACATTTTGTTGCAAATTCAGAATTCTCATGTTACCTTGATGAACAGAGTTCTGGCAGAGGAGAAAAGATAGTGAGGACCGTCGTAATGGTTTACCTCTGTTACTGTAAAAAGTAATAAAACCTTGTTACAATAACGATTAAATTGTGTTACGATAATTGTTTTATCATGTTACAATAACGGATTGATCCTGTTACAATAATGGTTTAATCATGTTATAATGACAATTTAACTCTGTTATAGTGATGGTTAAACTGTATTACTATAATGTTTTAGCTGTGTTACATATCCCATCGTCATTGTCTGATTACAATTTTCAAGTCCTAATTACTTGCTTGATGAACTTGTGTGAGAGTGGATAACATTTGATTATGCTTGCGTATTTGCATTGTTTTGCACGAGTTGATACTATTGATGGTTTAATCATATAAAATTAGGATTCTCTCTGTTTTTTTCCTGTCGCAACAATAACGTGGTAAAATTCTGTGTTGCACCGGTTAGACACTGAAGTGACTTTAGTGGTATAACCGTCAACTTGGGCAGTTTAACGTCTATTAGCTCAAAAGGTAGAGCATTGTGCCATTGCACAAGATGTGGGTTCAAGTCCTACATAGACGAACAAATATGATTAAGTTAATGTCGCAAGGCATATTTTTAGTTGTAGTAGCATAAGAGACACCTACTGAACATTGGCCAGTCACTATAGTTAATAGGTCAGACGCATAGTCGCTTCATAATTCGAGATTTCACATTTCCCGAACTTCACGTTTTATGGGTGTTACACTAATATTGTAAGTGTGTTATTCTACTCATATAAGTGTGTTATCTTAGTCTATTATTCAATAAAACAAGTACACTTGAAACAACAACCAACTTCTGCTCTTTAATTTACAATTTGTTGTTTCACATTTCAATGGTCTTTTTTTCTCCTATTTATGATTTTGGGTGTAATTCAACTTAGGAAACACGTGATCAGTGTGCAATTGCAATAATAGAAGTGTAACACCCCGATATCCAGAGGAGCCTTAACTAGGCCTTCCTTAGCATATAAGGGCGTTACCATCTCGGTTGCCCGAGGTAAGTAATTATCAAACGTCAATAAAAGAACTATTAAGCTTTATTACAAGTGATTCAAACCAAAATACAATACAAGGTACAACTCAAAGACCACACGCTATGACCATCATATCTCGTGAAGACTCATCCTTGCCCGGACTCCGGCTATCCACGACATCAACACCTGCTAAGACCGACTGCTCACCATAAGGGATCACGGCAGACACATAACAAACAAACAACCACACAAGGTCAGTACTGAGATAAGACAAGGCAACGACAACTACAAGCAA
The DNA here is from genome assembly GCF_048544455.1 of Silene latifolia. Classification (NCBI taxonomy): domain Eukaryota; kingdom Viridiplantae; phylum Streptophyta; class Magnoliopsida; order Caryophyllales; family Caryophyllaceae; genus Silene; species Silene latifolia. Next base: position 3,142,695 of record NW_027413701.1, read on the forward strand.
CGACACAAACAACGACATCCACCTCAACCACAATCGCCATAATCCAACCAAACCAGCCATCGATCGTCCACCGATCAGCCCCGCGCTGGGGACCGCAGCCGTTCCCACCTAAGCCCCGCTCATCATACGAGCGATAACCCTGCTCATTAATGTGCACATCCCCTTCCGTGGCGGGTTCCACGAAGGGCGAAACTAGGGCGTGAAGCCACTCCCGCAAGTGACCCCACTCAGCCGAGGACGCACCTCGAGAACCATCAACAACGATCACAACCACACCCACAACACCATACAATCACTATGTCAAGTAATCACAATACTATCATATCACAACGACCGACACACTAGACGATCTACAGTAACTGAGTAGGCGAACCTACCTTTAAGCATCCGCAACCAATCCATGCCGACAAACACCGCATCCAGCGCACAAGCAAAGCCTATTACCATCATGCAAATATCTATTACCACAAGCAAAACCCTAACTACGGAAACAAAGGCACGGATGATGATTATGACATACCTACTAGGGAGAGACAAGGCAAAAGACCGCTACCCGACTCAAGGGACGCCCTCCTAAGGCTTAAGAATCTTCATAGAGGCATCCATGGAGGTTTTGAGGTGAAGGGAAGGGAAAGAGGCGGCTGAAGGATAGGAGGAAAGTGGCGAAAGTGATTTGCGGATTTAACAAAACGCGATATATATCCCTCGCTGAAAACCAGGCACTCGATCGAGTACCCAACATACTCGATCGAGTGACCCCCTACTCGATCGAGTGCCCTAGCTACTCGATCGAGTAGCCTCTACTCTATCGAGTACCACTCTTAAAACGCACCCCAAGATGGTTTGGCATACTTCCCTAAGGCTACTCCCGCCCCCAAAGGACACCAACGCGGTCAAAGGGATCCCTAAAAGGCGGGTATTACGTCTTCCCCTTAAAAAGAACTTCGTCCCCGAAGTTCAACTCACCTCTCCCGCTCTCGACCCGGAACCAACACAGCCTTACCAAACTTCCCGGCCAAACCACTACTCCTTGAACATACCATCCCCCCCCCATGTCAACATCATCATCGACCACGTTTATACCTATCGACTCTTGCCACTATCATGCAAACTTTATCACAGTCAACCGTTATTTTATATACACATAAAACATCCGACGCGCAGTGCGAATCGTTGCTCACGAACTTCCAACATACACTAATTACTGTCCAACCATCCACCTAGAGTATATCTCATATCAATTTTCATGTGGTACAACTAATGCCACCCTGTTACTTGGCAACATGATTCAAATATGATCACACACACTTTGAAGCATTAAAGAAGGAAGTAGGTCGTTTTTTTTTTTTTTTTTTTTTTTTTTTTTTTTTTACACTTGATACCTACAACATTCTAAACAACTACCGATGACTTATAATCAAGCAAAACATAGTACCGACAACACTATGAATAAACAAAGCATTATTCAAAAACAGCCTTTTTATTTCGCGACATTACTCTTCCCCTCTAAAAAGGAACTTCGTCCCCGAAGTTCACCACCCAAATACCAACGCATATTACTTATTATTTGTATCTTACTCATTAAAGAAAACCGTATTGTTTATTATGGACATTACTCACTAATTATACACTCGTTAAATTAAAATCATACACACGTCATCGGACTAACTAGCCACCGATTGATAACATATATTAATATGGTAAGCAAAAACATACGAGAAGCTACAACTCCGATAAATAGATCGTAAAAGGCGCATACAAAATAAAAGCACAAGAAATTATTACCGCTTCACTACTTGTGACAAATACGCTTATAAAACTTCAATCATGACTTGTAATGTGTGAAATTAACGGCTCAAGGCGTCACTATGCGCTCGCAACAACTTTAAACATTAAACATGCAATTATAAACAATTGAACATTTTGAATTTTCAAAAACCCCCTGTAACAGTGACACTCGATCGAGTAAGTATCGGTACTCGATCGAGTGCCATGCTACTCGATCGAGTGTGTTGGCTACTCGATCGAGTAGCCCTAGATCAGAATGCTTTTTCTTATGTCATCCTGCAGCTACTCGATAGAGTACGGGGTACTCTATCGAGTACCTACAGGCCAACTCCTCATAAATCTGTCACGAGCTAACACCAATGCGCATACTTGACATATAAAATCGAGTCGGGACGACTCCCCAACTTCTAATACCTTGCACACAGTTAGAATATCAAATTCGGCCTTATGGCCAATCATACAGATCCAACTAAGTCTCAAAACAAAAGGAAACAACTATCAAAGTCTAACAACAATACCACCATCTAACATCAACTACTATCAACAATCACAAACGAAGATAAGAACAAGGAGTATCACTCCTGCTGCTGCTGCTGCTGCTCGAACATCACCTCATCGTCACCACCACCACCTCCAGATGAACCTATTCCCGCATCACCCCCTGCTCCTGCTCCCGGGCCCACGTACCAAGGCGTCAAGCCTCCATAAGGAAAGGACTGAGGTGCTCCCCATGTCGACTGTTCCACCCCGTAGGAATGGAAAACCCCCGAGTAATTCCCAACGCCACTCCACCAGACTGGATGCGGTCCCTCGGTCCCTATCCCCTGAGCGTACGCCATCTCATGCATGTTCCGGAGTGTCAAGGTAGATGACACTCTCTCCGCTAGGTAACTGGATCGCGTCTCCGGGGTGTCGAGGTAAGGGTAGTACGGGAAGGGGCCGCCTTGCGGTGGTGCTCCGGCGTGGCCTAGCCTCCGGGGCCCTCTCCCTCACTCGACGGGGTCCCCTCACCACTCTGGGTCTCTCCACCCTCCGAACTTCCGCATTCTCGCCCTTCGTCGGCTCCGGCATCTCCTGGAGGATCGTGCCATCAATGAGATAGGTCCGTAGTGGCGGGGTATGTCCTCATCCTCCTCCTCCTCCTCCTCATCGTCCCCATCCACGGTCACCACCGCCGCTCCAAGGGGCTGTGGTTGGGAGGTGCTCAGAGCGGAATCTTCATCCAACTCATGCCAAGCACCCTCCACGCTAGGCTACCGTCAGCCAAGGTTCTCAACCATTTCAGGTCGAGATAGTACTCACGATCCATGGTAGGCACAGGGGTAGCTAGAGGCACGTACGCTGAAGAAGCCTCAAAGGAGGTTAGCTTTTCAGCCAACCGGGTGGCAATGGCACCACGGCTGTGCAAAACCGAGAAGTAGAGGAAGCCATCAAGGCAAGAGCAGCACAAACTATGGAAGGAGCATTGAAGACCACTCTCTTGGCCCGCTCCGGATTGAGGTACGACATCAAAAGTAAAACCTCATGGTTATTCAACTTACTGATATCTTTTCGGTCATAGAGAAGGTTTGAAAGGGAACGGAGAAAGATTCTCAAGGTGATGTGCTGAACGTCATTAATCAGCATGTTGCTCGCGGTGGGAGCTTGCTTCCCAGTCAAGCAAGGCATTAGGCGGCAGACGCCGCACTCAGCTGGGATGTCGGTGATGGAGTCCTTGGGAGGCTTGGCCAACCCAAGGTGAGAGGCAAACAAATCCATGGTCAAAAGGAAACTGGTATTCATCAGTCTGAACTCCACGGTCTGACCCGCTGGGTCATAGTTAAAGGAACTCATGAATTCTAGGGTAAGAAAAGGGTAAGTGTGCTTCCTCAACCGGTACAAACCAATAAAACCCAAGGTCTCGAATATATGACGGACATCCGTCTCTATTTCCAACTCCTCTAGCACACCGGTGTCTATACACTTTGTGGGTCTCATCTTGCGTTTTTGTAAAGCTACAAAACGCTCTCTTTGCTTAAAGTCAACAAAGACAACAGAAGGGTACTCAGAGACTGCGGGTACTACCGGTCCACTAGCCTCCCCCCTCTCAAGTGGATCAACCCTTCCCCGTTTACTCTGACGGTTTCCAAGGTTTAGTCTCGGCATCTGTTTTAGGCATAAGTCCAAACAACTTGTATAAACATCCAAACACTTATTTCATGTAACTTGAATTCACATATCCAGCTAAACACAAAATTTTCCAACAATTTTGACATGTGAAGCACATAATTCATGTTATTAAACTTGAATATTAAGATAAGTGCACATGTTTATCAACAGTTCCCAATTTTTGACATACAAGTTCAAGCAATTGTATAAACATGTAGGCATACACTTCATACAATTCGAGTTTTATATGGTTGGCGACTTCACTAACTTGCTAACCAATTCCATACTCGAGGCTCAGATGTTTCGCTAAGTAGTCATATATCATCAATAGTTTCCTCAATTTTATCCTATAATCTCAGTTTGTAGCCACTTATAAACCATAATTACGAAAGTTTGGCATGTGGACACATATACTCAGCAATTTGAATATCCTAGCATGCTTCTAAAAGTCGTTCCATTTACATTGCAAACTACATGTCACTAATGCAAGAGGAAGAATAATTTATGACAAATCAATATCACTCTTCACTATTATGTAAAACAACTCAATCAAAATTTGCAGACGGTCTTTACAGCTGTGAAAATTGTGGCATGTTTTCATCAATCATTGTTGCTATTGTCATATTTGAAGTTCAACTTATACTTATATTGTCAATTACCACATCAATTTTCCAATTCTAAGTCACGAATTTTCCCATAAGGCACTTTTAAGACGGAGTTTTAAGGCAACTTTCTAAGGTAATAATCATCAGAATTCACCTTTCCACATGATATAAACAATGTATAGTACTTAATTCCATCATCTAATCAATGTAGAACAATCAGAAATCAATTTCAAATTTGTAACCCTAGAAATTTCGATTTCACTTTTGCAACTTTTCTAATCTAATCTACAGCAATTAATCACCAACAAACATGGAAAAGAGGCATATGAATCATGTTTCAACTATCTAAAGCAACTATTACATCATGTGAATCGAAAATTTCAGATTATCTCCTCATTCTAACACATTCAAAGTAACATATCACATAAATTAGGAAGAGTCACATACCTTGATTGATTAGTAAGATAAAGAAACGAATTAACCAAGCAAAATCAACCCCAATAATCACTACTAACCCAAGAGATAGAGAGGATTTGAGAGGAAATAAGGAATTGAGAGTGATTTAGGTATAAAAGTGTCGAGATATAGGGGAAATAGAAGGAGAAATAGAAAGGTAAAGGGTTTTAAGAAACCCGTAGGAATTTCGCACAAGATAACCTACTCGATCGAGTGCAGGGTACTCGATCGAGTACCACCCTACTCGATCGAGTAGGAGCTAAATCATCGAGTAATCAAGGGAAATTTCCCACATTCCGACGTTATAGCTTCCTAACTAGATCGAGTGAGGTCTACTCGGTCTAGTACGCACCCGCACTCGGTCAAGTATAGCTAAGTGCTCGATCGAAAGAACGAAGTAACTTGAAGGTTCCGCAAAACGTCATCGCGTGTGCCTGTTCCAACTAAGTTCGGAATTCGACACTAATTACCGCATTCAATCACGTTTTATAACCATCATCGCACAAAATACAACTCTCCAACAACTAAGAGACATGTCACGTTACTTTATACAATTACCCAACTCGGTCTACCTGTCACCGAGTTACGTATAAATCTAGCCGTGTTATCTTATTACATTTAAACTTACCTTTCATGCTATTACTAAACTCGTATATACATCAACTTGAAACGTATAGTTCACATTAATTCATTCCTTTACACATTACATAAATGCATACTTTCCAAGGCAACTTAATCTACCATGTTTCACATTCTATCATAAGCAATTTATTGTGCATAAATCAACTATTACGCAGCAGAAAATTTCAACTGAATAACACAACATAAACACATTACCACACACTCGATTCGGTCATTACTCATCTACACTATAATTATCATTATAGTCATCGCGGTAGGATCTACAAGTTCACTTACAACTTCCGTCATCATTTTATGACAAACACCTACGTGTTCGTTATTCATATTACACATTCAAATTCACACTTCCACGCATCTCCATGACGTATAATCTCGTCACATAACTCCTAGCTATCCTATAAGCTCATTAATATCCAACGAGCTTCAATGATCTCGTCATTAATTACCATACTTGGCCCAACATTACTATCACACCTCTATTAATTCTAACAAAAATTAACCGGAGGTAGCTCCGGTACAATTAACGTACATAACACGCATAGACACACGGACTCCACATTCCCATCCCATGTGACTGGCTTAAGTATCATGGGGCCAAGATTTTGAAATGAGGGCGCCTACTCACCCAAAATCTAGCATCAGCCGGGGCTCCCATTACACATACACCAGGTTCATTTTATTAGACTCTCTACATTCGTTATGTTCATTTGTTACAGGTTCCAAAATCGTCGCTCTGATACCACTTTGTAACACCCCGATATCCAGAGGAGCCTTAACTAGGCCTTCCTTAGCATATAAGGGCGTTACCATCTCGGTTGCCCGAGGTAAGTAATTATCAAACGTCAATAAAAGAACTATTAAGCTTTATTACAAGTGATTCAAACCAAAATACAATACAAGGTACAACTCAAAGACCACACGCTATGACCATCATATCTCGTGAAGACTCATCCCTGCCCGGACTCCGGCTATCCACGACATCAACACCTGCTAAGACCGACTGCTCACCATAAGGGATCACGGCAGACACATAACAAACAAACAACCACACAAGGTCAGTACTGAGATAAGACAAGGCAACGACAACTACAAGCAACGACACAAACAACGACATCCACCTCAACCACAATCGCCATAATCCAACCAAACCAGTCACTCACTGTCCACCGGACCAGTCCTGCCAGTGGGGGACCGCAGCCGTTCCCACCTAAGCCCCGCTCATCATACGAGCGATAACCCTGCTCATTAATGTGCACATCCCCTTCCGTGGCGGGTTCCACGAAGGGCGAAACTAGGGCGTGAAGCCACTCCCGCAAGTGACCCCACTCAGCCGAGGACGCACCTCGAGAACCATCAACAACGATCACAACCACACCCACAACACCATACAATCACTATGTCAAGTAATCACAATACTATCATATCACAACGACCGACACACTAGACGATCTACAGTAACTGAGTAGGCGAACCTACCTTTAAGCATCCGCAACCAATCCATGCCGACAAACACCGCATCCAGCGCACAAGCAAAGCCTATTACCATCATGCAAATATCTATTACCACAAGCAAAACCCTAACTACGGAAACAAAGGCACGGATGATGATTATGACATACCTACTAGGGAGAGACAAGGCAAAAGACCGCTACCCGACTCAAGGGACGCCCTCCTAAGGCTTAAGAATCTTCATAGAGGCATCCATGGAGGTTTTGAGGTGAAGGGAAGGGAAAGAGGCGGCTGAAGGATAGGAGGAAAGTGGCGAAAGTGATTTGCGGATTTAACAAAACGCGATATATATCCCTCGCTGAAAACCAGGCACTCGATCGAGTACCCAACATACTCGATCGAGTGACCCCCTACTCGATCGAGTGCCCTAGCTACTCGATCGAGTAGCCTCTACTCTATCGAGTACCACTCTTAAAACGCACCCCAAGATGGTTTGGCATACTTCCCTAAGGCTACTCCCGCCCCCAAAGGACAGTCAACGCTGGTCAAAGGGATCCCTAAAAGGGCGGGTATTACAAGAAGTGTGTTATTCCTATATCAAATTTGAAGATCAAAGCACAGATAATAGTGAGCCCATGTAGGATTTGAACCTACATCCTTTATGCAATTGCACAAGTGCTCTACCAATTGAGCTAACGAGCTAGTTTTAGAAATTTCACCTAAGACACTAGAACTGATAATATGACCACATTATAACCTACCAAAGTATTACAGTGAGTGGAGTAGGTATTGCTTAACATCGTTTTAAGTTAAAACGTCTCACAACCTTCTTTCATTTTCACTTCTAATAGACCGTTGTGATAGTCGTCTTAAGTTAAGACGGACTAAAATAAGAACCTGTGCTAGTGACTTTTTTTATGTTACTCTATAGAGTATTTAGTGTTATATTCGAATATCTTGTATGTAAGTTCAAGAATCATAGGCAAGTATGTGTAAATAATGAATATGAATGCAAGAGAAGCATTACAAAATAAAATCAGGAAAGAGAAATAACATAAGTATAACAATGGAATAATACTCTAGCACCTGACTGAATGAAACTAGTATGACATTATGCCAATTTGCTTATTTTATAGAATATGTAACTATTGTTATTCCAGGGTGTTATTTCATAGAGAAATTGTTGTTACTGGAGCAATTTGCTAAGTTATTCCATAGATTATCTGCAGCAATTGATGATTTCTTTCAATCAAACATTCTGTAAACCTATGATCAACCGAGTACAAACGACCGAGTACGAATCCATCCCAATATCGATCAAACGCAAAATTGCAGAAATAAACATTCAAAATCAACTAAAAACCATCCAAATCCAATAAAGGTAATAAAAAAACAACAATCTAGACAAATTAAAGCTCTAATTTATACGATTGAAGAAGAGAAAATTGAGTTCGTAACATCGAAATTCCAAAATTATGAATCAAATGATAGAAATTTACCTGATTTTTCGCTGGTTCATTACGTTGATACTAACGCAAGAGAAAATCGACATTCAAGTACAAATCGTAAAGCAAATTTTCTGGACTTATTGAAAGGAGATATTATCGATTAAATAAATTAGAGAAAAGGAGAGGAGTAACACAGGAAAAAAGATGAAATGTTTTTAGGAGAGAGAAAGTGGATACGGGAAAGGGGACTGAACTATTGTGGGCTTTGTTTTAGAAATTCTTCGGCCTGACGTGGCGCAATCTGGTGCGCCGAGTAATATTAAATCTAACGGTGTACAATGATAGGACGGACTCATTTAAAACCCTAGACTCACCGGATCTCCACTGTATACATATATATATATATATATATATATATATATATATGAGAAAATTGTTGATTACAGACTTTTAAAAATCACTTTTTGAAAATTACAGCCTTATATAATTTTTTTTGTAAATTACATCCAAAATATTACTTTTCTTCTAAAATTGCACCAACTTGAGGATTTCGGTGAATTTTGATGATGTTTTTATGTTGTTTGGGGTGATTAATTGGTTTGTGTTAAGGAGAGGTAAGAAATCTGGGTAAGTAGGCTCTCAAATAATAAAGGGTATATCGAAAAAAGTCATCAAAATTCACCGAAATCCTCAAGTTGGTGCAATTTTAGAAAAAAAGTAATATTTTGGATGTAATTTACAAAAAAAATTATATAAGACTGTAATTTTTAAAAAGTGATTTTTAAAAGGCTGTAATCAACAATTTTCTATATATATATATATATATATATTTTGATTTCCAATAACCGTGTACTCTAACAACAAAAAGACCCAAATTCTCCCTTAAAAAAAAAAACAAATTCTGAAATTAACCCAAATTTCCAAATTTCCAAACAATCCTGTAGATCCGTCTCTCGATCAGCCCTAGTTTCTCAGTTTCGTGTTTCTGTCAAGGTAATATTGTCTCTCTCATTCGTAGTTGTAGTTGTAGTTGTTTAATTTTCACTTGATGTTTGATTTTCGTTTGTGTTTCGTTTGGGTTTTTCAATCAACCATAGTTTCTCAGTTTCGTATTTCTATGAAGCTAATATCGTCACTGTCATTCGTATTTGTAGTTGTTTAATTCTTGTTTGAGGTTTGATTTTTGTTGGAGGAATTAAAATTGTAAGAGGTTGTTCCTTGTATACACGAGGCTAAGAGGAACTAAAATTGTTAGGAGACTTGATAACAGTCTAAAGGTGACAATTGGGTTTCTCGAGTCAGATTCGAGTCGAGTTGTATCAGGTTCGGGTTATCGTATTGTCGGATTGATTAGAGCCATGAGTTTGATTGGATTATTTCAGGTTATGCCTTACCTTGGGTATTGGGGAATACTTTTAACAATTCACATCGGGTCAGAAAAATTCTATACTAGTTCCTACCGGTTTATAACGGATCACAATTTATCTATTTTTAGGTCATTTTTTAATATTATACTCCGTACTATATTATCGTAATACCTTGTGACATTATGGTTTAGTCAAGTGAATAGATAGGAATTTTCTATAATCCAGTTATTGCTGTTTCGAGTTTTACATTTTTGTTGCCATTGAAAAAAAATTCATTATCTGATTCCCTTTCGCCTTGTACATTTAAAGCAGGCTGGCAGCGATATGGCATCATCTATGATAGCAAGCTCCAACAATGGACAAATCAGCACTTATTTCCCTTATAAACCGGACATATCCACTTCTAGCTCTGATTCTCCTTGTAAATCCGACATGTCCACAGAAGAAGCTGTCTCACTTCCTAGTACTTGTTCCACAGAAGAATCTTTCTGTAGTTCTAGTTATTCGAGTTTTTTGGATTGGGAGGAGTTTCATATAACATTTGCTTTTGCTTAACCCATCATTGAGGTTTACTCCATCCGCATCTTCAAGAAGTCCTTTGCAGACAACCGTGATGAGAAATGTCAAGTCTATGGTACTATAAGAGTCGAGGATTTGAAAACTAATAGACAATTTTTCCTCTACAAGAAAGATGTTGGAGATGAACATCTGGACGTCATCTCTTTTCTTCACCGTAAGTTGACACTGATTGGCACTGACAATGTCTTCTCAATGGAAGTACCTAGTATAATCTTTGATATCAGGGACAAAGCAATCGATCCGCCATCGTTGTAGGTCGCGCCGCTTAGAAAATGCTACAACCGCCGAGTTTGAAAAGGATCTCGTCCGACTATTGAACTAGAAGGTGTTGGTAGTGCTTGTGTTGACTACATCGCTTTAAGGTTTGGAGTTGCGCTTCCTTGGACTTCGAGCTATATACCCCGATGGTGACTACGGCTCGACGTCGGCTCGGACAACGCCCGATCGCGCCCGATTCCGATGAAGAAAGCGTTGATGTTTGTGGGAGTATTTTAGCCTACCATAGCAACGATTCGCAATCGCAAGTCCGCTAGTCGATGGTCCGTAATAAAATTTTTGAAACGCAACCAAGTGAATCTCAAGTTGTGGAATTTGGATCACCAATTAAGCTCTGGAGGAAGTTTGTTGCAGCATCAAAGATATTCATCTCTTGTAATACAACTCAATTTAAGAGATCCCGTCTGATGCGATGAACCAATTTTCGTTGGACAAACCGTCTTGGAGACCGACTATTGGCAAAGGAGTATGGAAATTTTAGGGCAAAGTCATTTCGGAATTATAAAATGTTTTTACGGGTAAGGTGGAATCAACCATTTATGTTAGATGAATCATCCTATGACAAGAGCCTAGTGGAGGAAGATTATTTCGCAAAACGGTAAGTTTGTTTCGGTTTGAGCCTATTTTTGTGTTAGTTTAAAATGTTGAATACTACATTGTAGAACGAAAGGTTGCTTTACAAATTACAATTTATCGACAATTTCCCTTCCTTTTCAAACCCAAATGAAATGCTCGTATTTCCACAACCATTGTTGGAGATCTTCTCTGTTTTCATTGGTCGTAAGCATTGTGAGGAATTAAATCTGTATGGAACAATCCAAGTTTTTGATTCGCATCTTTATTGTACCGTGTTTGAGGCCACAGAGAAGGATCCTTACAGTTGCCGTCCGGGGTTGTAATACGATACTTCTAAATGGCCCCTCGCGTTATGTATCAAGGGGAATGCTTTTGTATCTTAATTGACCTAATGGATGTGAAGCAACGGATATATATTAAAGGCATCTGCGAGTTCAGCCCGTGGCCTCAAGATGGGTCACATGGCATGGCAGGATAGATGGTTATCTACAATTGTTAAAGGTGCGCAAGAGGATGGCTTTGCGGCTGTGAATTACATGGCTATGCCCTACGCCATCAACTCTGTGGTAAAAGTTCACTTGCTCTCCCAGGGTAGTAGGTGTTATGGTCTCTATGGGAAAATTGTAGCTTTCTATAGCGCCTACGAGTATAAGACGGATGACGATAGAGAATATTACCGGTCTGTTTTATTTCAGAGATCAGAAGACAATTGTTTTATGCCAAATGGAGATAACACTGAGGTCGAGCTGTCTCGATCCGTGTTTCCTGTGCCATTGAGGTCCTTATTGTACATTCAAATGCAGCTGAAATTTGGGATTTTGAGAGGCTCTATTGATAAAATAGTATCGTTCAAACCTTGGCAAAATGATTCATTTTTTGACATCCAGGCAAATAGCTTTTCTATCCGCGTTTCGGTTGAATGGAGTTATGGGTAATACAAGTCTATTTATTCTGTTGCGCTTGAACCTGTAGACATATATAGTAATTCGGTTTTTCTATCCTATGCCCAAGCAATCATTATTAAATCTTAATTTACGTTTATGCCCCTCTTTAATCAAAATAAAACAAACAAAAGTGATAACCTCATCAGTCATCACTAATTACCACAACCGTTTACCCTGTGATATCATCTTCACACTTTTTATCCTCCGCAAATAACCAATCCTAAATCCTATCGATCAACCACAAACCCAGTTTCAAGGATACACTATCAAGTATCAACCATCACTAATTACCACAACCGTTTACCCTGTGTACTATAATGAGTAAAATGTGGTTGATACTTGATAGTGGAGTTAAGTATAGAGGAAGGACCCCAATTATGAGAAAACATAGCTTTAAGGACCTGATTTATAATTGGCTAGCTATAAGGACCTCAGCATAACGTCCGTTACTCATATGCTAACTTCAAGTGCATTGTCTTCTTAATGATTGATTACTTATTTTATTTTCTACTATTTATTGTATTTGAAATCTTTATTTTTTCAAAAAGCTTTAAAACAATTATTTAAAAAGTTGGAATATCTTTTACATTATTTAATGAACAAAATGATTTCACACAAAATCGGATTTTTGTAGTCTTTGACTTTACTATCGTCTTAATAATTTAGACCAAAACCGCCAAAGATAGGAATAGTTTTGAAAAAATAATTATAATTATTGTACTATTTAAAAAGAAATCGCGGAGTACTCTCTAATCTTCATCAATTTTTTTATAAGTTATATGTCTATTCAGTCGGTAACTAACTTTGTCTTGAAATTTTTTTTCCAAAAACTTGAGTCAATAAAGCATATGAATAATTACAATTGTAGGCTAAAATTCCTCACAAATGTAACAGCTATGCTCATAAGAAGAACCAAGCTTACGTCTTGAGTCTTGACCCCTTTTTGGTAAACCCATTCTCCGAGTTCCAGCCATAAGTTGACCATTACTCAAAATGACTACTCAAACTCATCGAAAATGTATAAAACACCCAAAATGACCCAACCCAAATTCTGATCAAGCCAAAAATAATCTATTCCGAACTGACTTGACCTAAACTCGATCCGATTGACCCATTTACCAGGTCTAAATTAAAAAAGACAGAAAAAGATATATTCGGTACATATGGTAAATCATAAAATAAAATAAGAGAAATTACATAAAAGGAATACAAGTAACATTTTTACTTCACAAATACTCCTATTATATAATCATTCTTCTTAATTATTGGGTGACCATGCTCAAACAAAACTCAAAGGAAATCAGTTAAAATTAACGGACATCCATATAGAGGTCCTCAAAGCTTCATTTTCATATATAAGGTCCTTAAAGCTTCATAACTACATATTTTGGGTCCTTATTGTTTACATTAGTCCTTGATAGTGTATCTAGTTGAAAATGGAGACAATGGTGGCATGGTGACATGCTGGTTGTGGAATGAGAGATGGAAATTGGGCTGTGCGCTTTGATATGTGGTAGATAAAAATTAAGGGTGTTGATTTTCGCAGTACACATTTTACTCATTATAGTACACTATTGACGATTATACCCCTCTTATTTCCTATCCCATTTTTCCTTCTCTAACTTCTCTCTAATCTTTTCCCTCTAATTTCTATTTCATTTACCCATAATCATCTAATTTCACCCACCATGTGATTAATAAACAAAACATTAAGGGAGGTGGTTTATCATCCTATTGTACTGCTTTGAATAATGTTGTTTGCGAAATACGAGTAATATTGTGCATTTGTACTACATCAATACTATATATTAAATTCAGAAACCAAGGGACTTTAATGTAATTAAAAAAAGTTATACAAATTAATTATACTATATAGTTTTAAATCACTAGCACCGTGTGATGGACCCGATTAAGGGATCTCAATGCAAATATTATATAGTTTGGGTTAAAATTAAATTATATAGAAGTTTAGTAATTTTCCTAAACATTTGTAAGAGACTAAAACATGGTCAATTTCCTTAAAATAAAATAATTAATTAAGATGGTCAATTTCCTTAAAATAAAATAATTAAATTTCCTTAAAATAAAGTAATTAATTAGTATAAAAATGCACACTTATGGTATTAATTATTATCATCGTAAAATTATATATTAAATTTAGATGTATAGAGATGTTATTTATTTAATTTAACATACAAAAATATAATATAAGTAGGTTATAAATAATTCAAGTTAGATTCCATAATATATAATACGGAGTATTGCATAATTCTTTCGATTTGATTTAATGCACATATGTAATATATTTATATAAATATATAATTCTCTTAAAATTACATGCCTAAGTAGTAAAAGTAATTTCGTCAGTAAAGAAAAGAATTGTAGTAACATTGGATATAATTATATGATAGTAATCACTCATTTGAATAGTAAAAGTAACAATATTATCAGCGAGATTAGTGAAAGTAGTGGAAACAACGGGAGTAGTGAAATAATCAATATTAATGCGGCAATAATGAAAGTAACGATAATTTCGGCGGGAGTAATGAAATTATCAATATTAATGCGGCAGTAGTGACAGTAACAATAACTACGGCGGGATTAGTGAAAGTAACAATGATTACGGGCAAGTAGTGAAATGTTATTACTATTGTTTCATTAATAAAAGTAAAATATTAATAGCGGGAGTAGAGAATTTGTCTAAAAATTTATTTCATCGTAATTTTAAGATATGTCATAGAAAAATATATTAATGATAAATTTATGGGTTATGCAACTTTAAGTAATTTATTTAATTTAAAAAAAATATATAATGGTAAGTAGAGGTAGCCCGGGCGAAGCCGGGCACCAATACTAGTTAATTAAAAACTAAGAATCAAACAAAATGTGAAAGAGGATTCACAGCTAGACCTGTCAAACAGGTCAAACGGACGGGTTACGGGTTCAGTTATTTGGGGTTCGGGTAAAATACGGGTCGGGTCTATTTCGGGTTTGAAAAATACGGGTTTATACGGGTTTCAGGCCATGTTTCGGGTCAGAACGGGTCAGATTAACGCCTTTTTAAAAAAAATCATTTTCTTCAATTCTACGTATAAACGCATAATTATTCTTAAATTTTTATTATTATCTAGTTTAATATATGATATAAGTAAGATTAAACTTTTTTTGCTTAATATTTTCAATATCACACCATTATACGAACGGTTCGATACGGGTTTCGGGTCGGGTTCGGGTAAAAAAACGGGTCGATCAACATCTTTTTCTTGTAAGATATTCCATAAAATAAATAAGTATTTTATTAATATTTAATTAAGTTATTTTATGGAAATTAAGTTGGTCCATTGTATGGTGGAATTTACCTAGGATTCTGTTTCCATTATTGTCTCCCATAACTTACCACTCACAATTTAGGAAACTGTTCAGTTGACTCTTTGATGGCAAGAGTCTATATAAGGGGAACATATTTATTCTGATTAAGGTTCACCGAGCCTACCTCATTAAGAAAATATACCATCTAAATTGTGAGGCTGAGGGTTTGGAAACCAAGTCAGATTTGGGACATAAGAATTTGGGTTATTCATTAAGACGGATCAATTATTTCAAGCAATGGCTGGAGGTAAGTAATCGATCTCTTTTATCGCTTCCGCATTCAATTTATACATGTTCATTATGAAACTAGAACATGTTAATTTTAGATTATAAAACTTACAGTTGGTATCAGAGCGAATAATCGCCTCTACCTTGCTTAATTAAAATAACATAGAATGATCCGTGTATTTCATGAATTTTGCTTTGGTTAAGAATTATTTATTTATGCGACTATACAGTGCATGTATATTGACTTGATTGCTGAGCGTTTTATTTATGCGACTATACAGTATGTATATTGACTTGATTGTTGAGTATCTGATTTGTTAAAGCATGTATTAAGTCGTCGGGTACATGATTTCCTTATTGCTTCACTTTGTATTTCATGTTGTGGAGTACATGTTTTCCTTTTTTTGTTGACATGTACTTTGCTTTTATTGGCATATAAGCAATGAAAATTCATGGTCATATTAAGTTGCATAAGTTCACAGCAATTGATTTTCACTGAGTACGTAACGCACTAGTCTTCATGGATGAGTTTAACCTTCATTACTAGTTGTATGTCGAATATTGGAACTACTTTGTTTGACATTTAGTTTTGAGTAAGACCAATTGTGTTTTTGGTCATTGAGATTTTTCTATATACATTAAGTTAAGTATATAGACTTATGTTTAATGTCGAGTGATTCAAAATTTTATTAGTTAGAGAATAGCCACATTATCTCTAGTTAATTAAAATTTTATTTGGGAACCACATGTGGAAACTAGACATTAATTGTGATTAGTCATATGTAATATAATGAGACTTACTCACAGGAATCTTATTATATGTATTTGTATGACTAATTAGGATGATATATTGAATCTTGTTTCTTAATCTACCCACAGGAGTTAAGAGATGTATATATGATTTGATAGTATTATCATAAAGTTAATTTTTTTTTATGTATCTAATTGAGTAAAACTTTAGCCTACAAGCAAGTTTTATGTCTCTAGATTCATATTTGAGCATGATTTACATTGGTAAAGTATGATTAAGTTTAAAGTCTCAACTTTGGTAATAAGCATGTTATTTTATTATATTTGCAACAATTTTATCTGGGAGTTCTACTAATGTTAAACTTGATATTCCTGAATTGAATGGTGATAACTGACGGGGCATATTCTGCACCCGCTGACCGAGTCAACATATTGAGCAAGGTCAAAGATAAAAGACAGGAAGTCAACGTCTTAGACAGCCTAACCGACGCAGCCTGTCGGCCTGTCACTTGGGTCTCGGCTAGGCAACTAGCCAGCCGGGAGGCATATCCGCGTACTCATATCCAAGACCCCTCAGCATGGAGTCAACCAGGTCCGCCGGTCTGCAATGGGTCCCTCGGCCGAGGGTAGATCAGTCTTTCCACCTGCTCTGCCACTTGGCCACTACGTGACAAAAGGTGAAAGTCTATAAATACTCCTCAACCCTCATTGAGAAAAAGATCGAAATAATCCACAATTCATCCTAATACTCACCATAAATCTGGTATAAACTCCCTTATCTCTCTACAATATACTTTGCCAAGTAACACACAACTTAATCTCTTTAAGTTTACTGACTTGAGCGTCGGAGTGAGTTCGCTCGGTACCAAGCCGAGCCCTCAGTTTGTTCATTGTTTCAGGAGAGGCCGAAAGGAAGAGTCAAGCAAAGTCATCATTCTACGAGCTTACGTGGTAACAAATCCTGCTCCGGAATTACACCCGGAACAATTGGCGCCGTCTGTGGGAAACAGATACTAAAAGCTAGTCAAATCCCTTACAAAAAAAAACAACAAAACAAAACCCATTCAAAGAGCTAAGAAGATGTCAAAACAACAAGAAGTAGTTGTGAGTGACGAAACCGCATTCTACCAAGATGACACCGTCCCTAATTCTGAGATCGGGCAGTCCCCAACCGGCCGAGTAATCCAACCGGCGTACGGGATGCCGATACTACAGAACACCGCGCTCACGGCCAAGTCACTGTCATGGGACATGTGGTCGATGCAGCCAAACTGAAGCTATTCCTGGACCTGATGGCCGGGTAATACGCCGATCACCCCCGCAGCAACGACGATGACGGCAGCATACCCGCAGATGACCAGGGCCCATAAAGTGACCCCGAACAACTTGTCCGGGGCAATACAAGGAGCCATGCATGCTAGGACGCCGGCGGAGCCCGTGCTGCCAGTGGCAGACCCAAGTCCTTCCCCCACTCGCGGGAGGACAGCGTCGCCGCGACAACAACGAGGCCCGCCCCGAAGAAATGAAGAAAGAAGTCCGACTATCCAAAGTCGGGCAACAAGAAGCCCTTCCCGCCACGAGGAGAGAAGCCGGACTATGGGTGCGAGGAGCCGATCACCACATGTCATTCGACACGTGGTCAGACAGCCCTTCAGTGCCTATGTCCTCGGAGTCTCCGTGCCGACCAAACTGAAGCTGTCGTCCCTATCATACAAAGGGGATAGCGACCCAACCGACCATGCCGAGGCTTTCGAATCGTACATGTCGGTATGGGAGCAGCCCGATGAGGTATGGTGCCGAGTCTTCCCAAAACCCTGCATGGGATGGCCCAGAGTTGGTACAAGGGGCTGCCCAATGGTTCGGTATACTGCTACGCCGACCTAAGGGATAACTTCATAGCCCAGTACGCCTGCAACAAGAGAAGGGCCGTGGAGACATCGGATCTCCTCACTATCCGACATGGGGAGGACGAGTCTCTACGAAGCTATGTGAAGAGGTTCGACGCGAAAGCTCAGCAGATCCGTGAGCTGAACGCCGAACTGGCGGCCTTCGCACTGATGAAAGGCCTCCCGAAAGGCGAGCTCAAAAATGAGCTGATCAAGTGCGAGGACCTCAACCTGGACTCCGCCAGAAAGATGGCGGACCGAGCCGTAAAGGTGGAGGATTACCACAAGACCTGGGTAGGCCACAGTGAAGCTGGGCACCTAGAAAGGAGGAGCCGCCGAGACAACGCTGATGAAGGTAGCCGTGACATGAATAGGTCACGGCCTGAAAGATCTAACAGAAATGAGCTCGGGGCGCCGGGGAGTTCGGGACCATACACCCAGAAGCGGTACCACGGTCTCACCCCCCTGGTCAAATCACCGGCCGAGGTCTTTGCCCTGAGCAAGAATGAAGGGCAGAAGTGGGCAAGACCCCCCAAGACGAGGGCGGAGGGCGACGCAAGCCAATTTTGCGATTACCACGGCTAGCCCGGCCATAAGACCGACGACTGTCGGCATCTGAAGAACGCCATCGAGGAGCTGATCCGAAAGGGGGTCCTCAGCAAGTACGTAGCTGGGGCCCCGGAAACGAGCTCCGACGGGGCGAACAGGAAATCAGTATTCCAGAGGATGAAAATGATCCAGGTGGTTATCGGAGGAAACGAGAACGGAGGGTCGGCTAATGGGCACAAACGGCACCTAAATGAGCTTTACCAAGCCATCAACTTTGTGCCCACCACAGCGATCCCCGCTTCCACCGTCCCCGATATAACCATCGGAAAGAAAGACTACGAAGGAGTCGTAGCCCCGCACAGCGACCTGCTTGTGGTCCACCTGGACATATCCAACCGCTTGGTTAAGAGGTGCCTAATTGATACAGGCGCCTACACGAACATCATGTTCAGGGAATGCTTCCTCAACCTCGGTCTGAAGATTGAGGACCTGAGCCCCTGCACCAACCCGCTATACAGCTTCTCCGGGGCCGGCCTAGTCCCCCTGGGGTCAATCAGACTGCCGGTGATGTTTGGCCAAGCCGATGTGGCCAAGAACGTTTGGTCCGAGTTCGTGGTCATTGATGGTTTGTCTGCCTACAATGTTCTAATAGGCCGAGTCACTTTGAGCGAGGCCGACGCGGTAATGTCCATCCGGGCCCTGACATTGATGTATGTCTCGGACCGGAGGGAAGCGCAAAAGCTCGTCTCAAAGGACGAAAGAGACGAAATTGTCAATGTCCAAATATCTGCCAGGGGGTGTAACATGCAATCCCTCAAAGTGGCGAAGAAATCAGAGAAGGGGAAGAGCCCATCCTTACGACAGGAGGGTGATTCGATGAGCACCAACAACGTCAGCATGGTCGAGGGAGCCGAGACCGAGCAAGTGGAAATTGACCCAGGACGCACCGTAACTGTCGGTGTCGGCCTGGAGCCAAAATTCAGAGCCGATCTCCTAGACCTGCTAAGGAAGAACAAAGACGTCTTCGTGTACTCAGCCGCCGAGATGCCAGGCGTGGGCCGAGAGGTGATCGTTCACAAGCTGAACGTACTCTCCCACGCTCGCCCTGTCAAGCAGAAGATGAGGAACTCCTCGGCCGAGAAAGATGAGGCCATCAAGGCCGAGGTAGACAAACTATTAGAGGCGGGCTTTATCATGCCTTGTACTTACCCTGAGTGGCTAGCAAACGTTGTAATGGTAAAGAAGTCATCAGGGGGGTGGAGGATGTGTGTTGATTTTACAAATCTTAATAAAGCATGCCCTAAAGATTGCTATCCCTTGCCTCGAATAGATAGTTTAATTGACGCAACGGCAGGCTACACTATGTTGAGCCTGCTAGACGCCTTCTCAGGATACCATCAGGTATTCATGGCCGAAGAAGACATGCCTAAGTGTGCATTCATCACCATACACGGCACATACATATATAAAATGATGCCGTTCGGTTTGAAAAACGCTGGCGCAACTTACACTAGGCTGGTGGACAAAGTGTTTCAAGATCAAAAAGGGCGAAACATCGAGGCCTACGTTGACGATGCTATTGTAAAAAGCAAGTCTGACAGTGAGCACTTGGCCGATTTGAGCGAAACATTTTGTTCACTAAGGAAATACAAGATGAAACTTAACCCAATGAAATGCAACTTCGGTGTCCCGGGTAAGTTTCTCGGCGTGCTTGTCAGCGCCAGGGAATTGATGCCAATCCGGAGAAAATCCAAGCAATCGGGACCTACCGGAGTCGAGGAATCGAAAAGAGGTTATGATGTTGATCGGGAGGATGGCGGCTCTCGCCCGTTTCATCTCTCGGTCAGCCGACAAGAGCACCCCATTCTTCAAAGTGTTGAAGGGGAATAAAGACTTCACCTGGGGGAGGAACAGCACCGCTTTGCAGGCCGAAAGCTCATCTTCTAACTCTCCCAACCCCGTCCAGTGCCGATCTCGGGGGAGACGCTATATCTATACATAGGAGTTACCTCGGCCACGGTCAGTGCCGTAATCATCAGAGAAGAAGACAAGCAGCAACACCCAATCTACTTTGTCAGCCATACACTGCTACCCGCCGAAAGAAATTACCCTCCGATTGAAAAAGAGCCTTTCTTTGTCGTCGTTGCCGCAAGGAAATCGAAACCTTACTTCGACGCGCATCCCGTGACGGTCTTAACCGACCAACCATTGGAGAAAGCATTGAAAAATTTGAACAATCCGGCAGGCTCATCAAATGGGCAGTAGAGCTATCCAGCTTCGGCATTCAATACAAGCCGAGGCCCTCGATAAAGGGGCAGACACTTGCAGACTTCCTGGCCGAGTGCACATACCAAGAAGAATCGCAGCCCGGCGTATGGGAAGTATATACCGACGGGTCCTCTACGGCAAACAGCTCAGGAGCCGGCATCCTTATCATCAGCCCAAACGGGGACGAGTTTGAGTATGCCTTGAAGTTTACCTTCTCGGCCTCAAACAACGAATCCGAATACGAGGCGGTGATAACTGGAGTCGAGCTAGCTAGAGCTGCCGGGGCGGAACACATTGTGTTGAAGACAGACTCACTATTGGTGACTAACCAAATCAGAGGAGAGTATGAGGCTCGAGACGACGGGATGGTAAGATACCTGGAAAGGGTAAAAGCTGACACTGCTAAATTGAAATCTTTCCAAATCCAATGCATCCCAGTGTCCGAGAACAACCGAGCCGACGCTCTCTCAAAACTTGCCAGTTCAACCATCAAGAACGTCAGCCGGACCGTGCTGGTGGATATCAGGAATGCTAAAAGCATCACTGAGACCGTCAGCATGGTGGGCGACATCGAAGCCGAGACGACGTGGATAACTCCGATAATGAAGTACAAACTAACACAAGAGTTACCGGAGGACCGCAGTCTCTCTCAGAAGATAAAAAGGATCGCCGCAAGGTACTTGGTATTTGAAGGAGAATTGTATAGAAGGTCCGTAATAAGACCACTTTTAAAATGTGTCGGCCCAGCCGACGCGGGGCTCGTACTGACAGAAATTCACGAAGGCATCTGTGGACATCACATGGGGGCAAGAACGCTAGCCCACAAAGCTCTCCGAGCCGGCTACTTCTGGCCTACCATGCTTGAGGATTCCAGAGCTAAGACCAAGAAGTGCAAGAATTGTCAGATGCATGCTCCGGTGATACACACACCTTCCCGAGACCTGCAACCGGTACTTAGTCCCCTGCCATTTGCACAATGGGGGATGGATTTACTAGGACCCTTTCCGACGGCCTCCGGAGGAAGGAAGTACCTGATCGTCGCCGTTGACTACTTCACCAAATGGGTCGAAGCTGTAGCGGTACTTGCCAAGACCACGGCGGCCGTAAGAAAGGTGATTTGGGAGAGCATCATAACTCGTTTTGGGTTACCCCAAGTCATGGTATTTGACCACGGCCGAGAGTTTTGGAGTGACATGGTGATGAACTGGCTAGAAGAGCTCGGTATCAAGTTTGCATACTCCTCCGCCTGCCACCCTCAGAGCAACGGGCAGGCGGAGGCAGCTAATAAAACAATCCTAAACGGGATGAAAAAGAAAGTTGAAGATCTAAAGGGAAGGTGGGCTGATGAACTACCCGGCGTCCTGTGGTCCCTTAGAACCACGGAGAAAGAATCAACGGGATACAGTCCATTCCACCTAGTCTATGGGTCTGAAGCCGTCCTGCCAATTGAAGCAGTTGTGCCGACATTCAGAACGCAAACCTTTAACCTAGTCGAAAATGAGGAAGGCCTGAAAGCCTCCCTAGACCTGGTCGAAGAAAGCCGAGACACAGCACGGCTTAACTTGGCAGTGTATCAAAACCGAATGAGAAGAGCATACAACCGTAGGGTCCACAAAAGAGACTTAAGAGTAGGAGATATAGTCCTAAGAAAGTCAGCCGCGACCATAAAGGGAAACATCCATGGTAAAATGACGGCCAACTGGGAAGGACCCTACAAAGTGGTCAAAGAAATGAGGCCGGGTACATACCGGCTGACAGACACGGAGGGTGTGCCTCTAATGAGCCACTGGAACACCGACAACCTTAGAAAATACTTCATATAGCGGCGGAGGTGTCCAAGACCGTTGTGGGCACCCCAACGCATGATTATATCTAATGAAAAGTGTTCCAAGTTTTCCATCAAAATGAAGAATCCCCCTCCATAGTCCTACCAAAGTAGACGTCGCGGCCAAAGCCGGGCAGTCACTACCGAAGAAGAAGAGCGTATGAGCACTGTTGAGAAACGCAAATCTGACCGCCCCGGCCAATCCGGGAGTGGCGGAGGAAGCAGTCAAAACGTAAACTCGGGTGCCTCGGCCAAAGCCGGGAGTGACGAGGGAAACGCGACTTGCCAACAGTAGTTGATACTCGCCACAACGACCAACATGCTTAGGAACGTATAAGTACGGTTGAGAAACGCAAATCGGACGCCTCGGCCAGACCGAGAGTGAAAGAGGAAGCGATCAAAACGTCTACAGATACGAACGCTGTCGAGCCGTAACCCCGGTTGCCTCGTCCAGACCGAGAGTGACGGGGACACAATGACCGATACGCTAACATGTTCACAACAGCGGTTGGGAAGCGCAAATCTGACGCCTCGGCCAGACCGAGAGCGAAGGAGGAAGCGACCGACATGCCAACATATTTAAAAACGTTAAGTACAGTTGAGATACGCATTCAAACTGCCTCGGCTAAGCCGAAGGTAGAAACGAAAAAAAAAGCGCTCAATTAATAACGAAAGAAGACAACTGAATGAAGGATTGTGATCAAAGCCCCGGCCAAGCCGAGGGCAAATAAACAAAATTTATTAAACATGTTTACAGGTGATACAAAACGAAGTCGACGGCCGTCCCAATAAGGATAGCCTAAACTCAACCTACCAAAGTTTTACAAAAAAAGAAGAAGGAACAGCAAAAAGTATCACATTGAGACAATGAAGCGCCAAAAGGATGGCAGGGAGAGCAGGCTCAAAAGTTGGCCCCCGAACAGCTGAAGCTATCCGAAGGGCCAGGTGAGTCTGGTGACGACCGCCCGTCTCCCTATGCTTGTTGCTGCTCGCCACCGGCAGCAGAAGCATCATCTTTGGTGGCCGGCCCAGAAGAAGGCTTGGCAGCTTCGCGTGCCCTTGCCCTTTCAGCCTCCTCTCTGGCCTCCTTCACCTTGCAAAGATGGGCCGCCTTGGCCTCGGCTTTCCCGAGCAGCCTTTCGCCGCCTCCGCCTTCTCCGCAGCCGCCTTCTCCGCAGCATCGGCCTTCTCATCCAGAAGCCGGTCAAAAGCTTGCCACGGGAAGGAGCCTTCAGGAACGAGCTCTTTGATTGCCTCCCTGGTAGCCTCTTCAGCTTGGTCCCGGTACTGGGCACACATGTTAGGGATGACAATGGTTTGCAGCGTCTCAATGTCCTTCTCCCTCTGGGCAAGGACAGCCTTTGTATTCTTGTGCTCCTTCTCCTCGGCCGAAAGCAGGGACTTCCATCTCACCTTCTGCTCCACCATGGCCTTATAGCCGCCATCAAGCTTGTCCCGCTCCTCCCGCAGCTTAGCGGCATCAGCCAATGCAACCTCAGCCTTGGCCTTCTCGGCTAGGACCGCCTTCTCAACATCCTCCCTGAGCTTTCGCTCAGCGAGGAAATCGTTTTCGGCGGCCTGGAGGTCCTTTTTCGCCTTCTCGGCCTCCTCCTTAGAGGCAGCAAGCTCGAATCTAAGCCGTTCAAGCACAGGGGCAGCTTCAGCCATGGTCTTTTCTTACTCCATAATGTGAGCACCGGCTAGTTCGTTCCACTTCGCCAGCTTCCTGCACAACCTTGTGCCTTCCGCCACAATCTGAGCGGCGGAAGGCTTCAGAGATGAGGAGTCGACGGTGACATTTTTATCGCCCGTCTGCACAGGCCGCTTCTCCAATTGCCGTTCAGTGAGAGGGACAAATGCATGGCGGTTGATCTACAAAAAATTCGGACAAAGCATCCATGTCAACATTCATTGACATACCAGAGAGCCTGTCACCAGGAACGCCTAATGAACCAGCTAAATCTGAGCCACAGGTTAGATCTGTAACAGGCTTGGCCTTCTTGGTTGGAGGACCCTTTTCTTTACCGGCCTCGGTAACAACAGCGGCGGCAGACTCGGTCTCTTTTCTCTTATTCAAAGAAGGAGGAGCCTCCGCAACAGTGACCTCCTCCTCAACATCGATGACCACCTGCTGTTTTTAGACCACGGGGATTGAAGATCGAGCCGGAGTTGACGCCGTCGCCGCCATAGACGTTGCCTTTGGTTTGCGGCGCGGCACGCATCGGCAACCTTCGCCCGAGCCGCCGTCACATCCAAAGGCCTTCAATCGCTGGTCCATGAGTTCGTTAGGAGCCGGTCGGCGATCACGTGTCTGGGCCTTAGGATGCAGCTCAACAACTCTCCCGTTCTCGTCAAGTCCCAACCTCTGGAGAGCAGAGACAGACAGTCCCGGGCCAAATCGGTCTGAAAACGAAACAAAGCAGGAATTAAACAAAGGAAATAAACCAAGATTCAAAATACAGAAACATAAAAAGCAAAGATGGGCCTCACACCGACCCCACTCACCTTGTTCGAGGGCCGGTATGAGGCCGATGTGGCAAAGCAGCTCATCCTGAAGAACGATCTGCGTAGGGGGCATCCATCCCTTCGGCGTCCCATCCTTCTCGGCCTCAAACAGCCTCATTGCCCGTTTTTCATCCTCATTAAGATAGACGTTCGAGGCGTCCATCTTAAGCTTATTCCGGGAGACGTATCTGTCATGCTCCCCTTTATTCTCGCACCGCAAATTGACGCGGTCCTGGAAAGACCGGGGCAGCGAATAGTCCTCCGGGACCTCGACGTATACCCACCGCCCCTTCCAATCCTTGCAAGAAGTAAGCTTAGAGACGGTGACATAGCCCGGCTCAGTCTGAATGCTATACCACCCCGTGCCACCTACGACATTCTGTCGAAGGTGGTGAATCCGGCGAAAGAGGTTCACCGTTGGGGCCTCCCCTTTGAAAAGACACAACCATACAAAACCAACAATCGTCCTGACGGCCAACGGATGCAGTTGAGCCACGGCAACGTTCATGGCTTTGATTATGGCCTCGACGTACTGATTCAGAGGGAACCGTAGCCCATACTCCAGGTGTCTGATGTATACGCCGATGCAACCCTTGGGGGGGCAACAGACGGCCTGACCCTCCTCAGGGATAACAATTTTATACTCCCTGCCGAAGGAGTAATGATGTTCAAAAAGATCAGAGCCGGAGCAACTGGCGAACTTGTTCGTCCAGGCACGGTCAGGACCGATCGAGCAGGCATCACCGTGCCACGAAATAAGCGGCCTCCTTACGACAGAAGGGGTCGCCTCATCATCACCATCATCATCCTCATCATCATCATCATCATCCTCGAAACCCTCCAAAAATTTTGGATCAATCTCAGGAGAAAGCGGCTTGGGACCCCCAAACCCTATCGGGGTGACAACCAGTGCCTCCTCTTCATCAGGACGCAGTGGTTCGCCTCCCGGCGCAGAAGTACTAGGTCCAGCATCAGCAGAAGACATGACAACAAATACTTAACAAATAAAAGTTAAAAAATTTGTTTGTTTACCTTGGAAAAAGTGTTACGCCGAGTAACGCTTTGAAGACTAGAGAGAAGTTTCTTCGAAGAAAGCTAGAGAGAAGAATTTTTTTTTGAGAAAATGAATTTTTGGTGGCCAAAATTTCGGGCTAACTGCTCTATTTATAGAGCAAAGCCCATGAAATGGACCAATCAGGGCAAAGCCCATGAAGCGTCAACCAATCAACACCGAGCCACGTGTCAAGCATGCAGCCATGGAATGTCAATCGACAAACAGTTACAAATCTTCTTCAACACGCTCCTTAACAGAATGCCAATCGACGTATCTTCTTCAACACGCTCCTTGGTATATACTTGCCAAACGGCCCGCCGTTCAACCAAGCTTGGCAGCACCGGCTGGGGGCAATCAAAAGCACACGGCACTCTCAACCTCGGTCTCAGCCAGCGCCATTTTCTTTTCCACATTTGATGTCCATTACACATCCATGTGGAGGGGGGGATACGGTACGGCCTGAACAGAACCAAGCCGAGGAAGAGGAAGCCGGGGAAGAAAGTCAACTTGCGCAGAATACGCTCAACACTCATCGAAAGTCCATACCACGGCATAGACTACGCTGGGGGCAAATTGATGGGGCATATTCTGCACCCGCTGACCGAGTCAACATATTGAGCAAGGTCAAAGATAAAAGACAGGAAGTCAACGTCTTAGACAGCCTAACCGACGCAGCCTGTCGGCCTGTCACTTGAGTCTCGGCTAGGCAACTACCCAGCCGGGAGGCATATTTGCGTACTCATATCCAAGACCCCTCGGCATGGAGTCAACCAGGTCCGCCGGTCTGCAATGGGTCCCTCGGCCGAGGGTAGATCAGTCTTTCCACCCGCTCTGCCACTTGGCCACTACGTGACAAAAGGTGAAAGTCTATAAATACTCCTCAACCCTCATTGAGAAAATGATCGAAATAATCCACAATTCACCCTAATACTCACCATAAATCTGGTATAAACTCCCTTATCTCTCTACAATATACTTTGCCAAGTAACACACAACTTAATCTCTTTAAGTTTACTGACTTGAGCGTCGGAGTGAGTTCGCTCGGTACCAAGCCGAGCCCTCAGTTTGTTCATTGTTTCAGGAGAGGTCGAAAGGAAGAGTCAAGCAAAGTCATCATTCTACGAGCTTACGTGGTAACAAATCCTGCTCCGGAATTACACCCGGAACAATAACTATAAGGTCTGGAAAGAGAGAATGCTACTGCAGTTGGGATGGTTAGATATTGGTTATGCTATTCGGAAAGACGAACCACCTAAAGTAACTAAAGAAACCACTAAAGAAGCAATTGATCTTTATGAAAAGTGGGAGAAATCTAATCGTCTCTCCATTATGTTCATAAAGACCAGAATGTGTGCTAGTATTCGTGGTTCTGACGATCAGCATACTAAAGTTAAAGATCTAATTCAGGCCATCGATGAGCAGTTTGCAACTTCTGATAAAGCTCTTGCTAGTACCTTAATAATGCAGTTTTCATCTTTGAGGCTCACCGAGACTAAAGATGTGCGTGATTATATCATGCGCATGAGAGATATTGCAGCCCAACTTAAGACTTTGGAAGTTACCATGTCTGACACTTTCCTTGTGCACTTCATTTTATGCACTCTTCCTCCAAAATATGCTCCTTTTAAGATCTCTTACAACACACATAAGGATAAATGGTCAATTAATGAACTTATGGCCATGTGTGTTCAAGAGGAGGGCAGATTGTTAATGGAGGAAGGTGAAAATGTGAGCCTCACTGTTGCTTCTTCTTCAAAGAGGCAAAAGGGTCACACTAAAGATAAGGGAAAGGGAAAGATTTCAGCTGAGCCAGCCATTAAGAAGGAGTCTACGTGTTTCTTCTGTAAAAAGAAGGGACACATGAAGATAGACTGCATTAAGTTTAAGGCTTGGGTAAAGAAGAAAGGTAATTTTCATGCGTTTGTTTGTTATGAATCTAATATGGTTAATGTTAATCATAATACATGGTGGATTGATTCTGGAACTACAATCCATGTTTCGAATACCTTGCAGGGTATGACAAACCTAAGGAAACCAGTGGGCAGTGAACTTTCAATCTATTCAGGAAACCAGATTAGTTCACATGTGGAAGCCATTGGGACATGCAACTTAATATTAAGTAGTGGTTTTATTTTGCATTTGGAAAAGACATTTTATGTTCCAAATTTCTCTAGAAATTTGATTTCAGTATCAAGACTTGTATCTTTGGGTTTTACCTTTAATTTTTCAGACTCTGGATTCAGTATTCTCAAAAATTCTGAAATTATTTGTTATGGTATTTTGTTTGATAATTTATATCATCTTGAACTGCAAAATAATATCACTCATAATTCTTTGCATGTCAATGCTGGTTTAAAACGTTGTATTATGAATAATAATTCCTCTATTTTATGGCACCGGAGATTGGGACATATCTCCATTGAGAGGGTAAAAAGATTAGTAAAGGATGGAGTACTTGATACTTTAGACTTTACTGATTTTGATACTTGTGTTAGTTGCATTAAGGGTAAGCAAACTAACATGTCTAAGAAAGGTGCAAAGAGAAGTTCTAGCCTATTAGAAATCATACATACGGATATTTGTTGTCCGGGCATGGACGCTAATGATCCAAAATATTTTATCACCTTTATTGATGATTACTCACGTTATATGTATCTTTACTTACTTCATTCTAAGGATGAAGCTTTTGATGCTTTTAAATTGTTTAAGGCTGAAGTAGAGAACCTATGCGGTAAGCGCATTAAGATTGTGAGATCTGATAGAGGTGGTGAATACTATGGTAGATACACTGAGAACGGACAAGCACCTGGTTCATTTGCTAAATCTCTTCAAGAGCAGGAGATTGTTACCCAATACACTATACCTGGTTCTCCAGATCAGAATGGTGTAGCAGAAAGAAGAAATATGACATTAATTAAGATGGTGCGTTGTATGAGAAGTAATGTTAAACTTCCTTCATTTTTGTGGGTTGATGCTCTTAAGACGGCAGCGTATATATTAAATCGGGTTCCTTCCAAGGCTGTGCCTAAGACACCTTTTGAGTTATTTAAAGGATGGAAACCGAGTTTGAGACATATACGCATTTGGGTATGCCCTTCGGAGGTGAGAGTGTATAATCCACAAGAAAAGAAACTTGATCCAAGGACTATTAGTGGGTATTTCATTGGATATGCCGAAAAGTTTAAGGGTTATAGGTTTTATTGTCCATCTCATAGTACAAGGATTGTGGAATCAAGAAATGCTAAATTTCTTGAGAATGACTTGATCAGTGGGAGTGACCTAATTCAGGACATTGTCCTGGAGAGGGATCATCATGAAGTTCCACCTTCTGATTCAAGTGGCAGATTGGTTGTCATTCACACTCCTCAAGTTCAATCGAGTGTTACACAACCAGTGATAGAAATTCTACAAAATGTCGAACAAAATATGGTAGATCATAATGAGGAAGAGGTTCACCATGAGGATGAACAACTTCCAATAAGAAGATCTATTCGTGAAAGGAGATCGGCTATTCCTGATGATTATGAAGTATATCTACAAGAATTGGATTATAATGTTAGAGCTGATAATGATCCTATGTCGTTTTCACAAGCCGTAAGTTCTACAGATTCAAACTTATGAATGAATGCTATGAATGACGAGATGAATTCTATGGCATCTAATAGAGTTTGGGATCTCGTTGTATTGCCTGATGGTGTAAAACCTATTGGGTGCAAGTGTGTCTATAAGACTAAAAGAGATTCACTTGGTAACATCGAGAGACATAAGGCAAGACTCGTTGCTAAAGGATTCACTCAAAGGGAAGGAATTGACTACACAGAGACCTTTTCTCCTGTATCAAAGAAAGATTCTTTTCGAATTGTCATGGCATTAGTAGCTCATTTTGATTACGAGTTACATTAGATGGATGTGAAAACAGCATTTCTCAATGGTGATTTAGAGGAAGAGGTTTATATGAAACAACCTGAAGGATTCTTCTCTAAAGATGGTGAGCATTTGGTTTGTAATCTAAATAAATCCATATACGGTTTAAAACAAGCTTCCCGCCAATGGTATAAGAAATTCCATGAAGTTATTTCTTCATTCGGTTTCGAAGAAAATATAATGGATCAATGTATATATCTTAAGGTTAGTGGGAGTAAAGTTTGTTTTATAGTGTTGTATGTGGATGATATTTTGCTAGCAACCAATGATAAAGGGTTTCTACATGAGGTGAAACAATTCCTTTCAAATAATTTTGATATGAAGGATATGGGTGAGGCATATTATGTCATTGGCATTAAGATCCATAGAGATAGATCTCGAGGCATTTTGGGGCTGTCTCAAGAGGCCTATATCAATAAAGTACTTGAAAGATTCAGGATGAAAGATTGTTCACCAAGTGTAGTACCAATTGTGAAAGGTGACCGGTTCTGCTTGGACCAGTGCCCTAGGAATGACATTGAAAAAGAACAAATGAAGAATATTCCATATGCTTCGGCTGTTGGTAGCATTATGTATGCTCGGTCCGATTTAGACCCGACATTGCATATGCGGTTGGAGTGTTAGGAAGATATCAGAGTAACCCAGGACTTGATCACTGGAAGACTGCAAAGAAAGTGTTGAGATACCTTCAAGGTACTAAGGATTATATGCTTATGTTTAGACGGACTGAGAATCTTGAAGTAGTAGGTTACTCCGACTCCGACTACGCTGGTTGCATAGATTCACGTAAATCCACATCAGGATATGTGTTTATACTAGCTGATAGAGCTGTGTCATGGAGGAGTGTGCAACAAACCTTGACGGCTACTTATACTATGGAGGCTAAGTTCGTATCTTGTTTTGAGGCTACCTCACATGGTGTTTGGTTGAAAAGTTTCATATCTGGGCTTAGAGTTATCTACTCTATTTGTAGGCCGCTAAGAATGTATTGTGATAATTCAGCTGCTGTGTTTATGGCTAAGAATAATAAAAGTGGAAGTCGAAGTAAACACATCGACATAAAGTATCTAGCCATAAAGGAGCGTGTTCAGGAAAAGAAAGTGATCATTGAACACATTAGCACAGAGTTAATGATTGCAGATCCTTTGACTAAAGGCATGCCAATTAAGACTTTCAAGGATCATTTAGTGAGAATGGGACTTGGTTCAATCATGTAGTACATTCATTAAGTTTTTGTAAGAAACTTTTATTAAGTTGGATATTTTCTTATTTGGATTTATATGCGCATATTATTAAAGTTATGTTGAGAAATATCATTTTGTTTGAACCTCGAATAAACATGGGGTTTACTCATTAAGTTAAATGTGTGTGGTGTGAGTGACTTGATATATTGTGATACAAGGAAGATCAATTCTTGCTCTAAGAGAATTCGTCGCCATGATCCATATGTTGTGTCTCTTGTTAAATGGACCAAGTGGGAGAATGTAAGATATTCCATAAAATAAATAAGTATTTTATTAATATTTAATTAAGTTATTTTATGGAAATTAAGTTGGTCCATTGTATGGTGGAATTTACCTAGGATTCTGTTTCCATTATTGTCTCCCATAACTTACCACTCACAATTTAGGAAACTGTTCAGTTGACTCTTTGATGGCAAGAGTCTATATAAGGGGAACATATTTATTCTGATTAAGGTTCACCGAGCCTACCTCATTAAGAAAATATACCATCTAAATTGTGAGGCTGAGGGTTTGGAAACCAAGTCAGATTTGGGACATAAGAATTTGGGTTATTCATTAAGACGGATCAATTATTTCAAACAATGGCTGGAGGTAAGTAATCGATCTCTTTTATCGCTTCCGCATTCAGTTTATACATGTTCATTATGAGACTAGAACATGTTAATTTTAGATTATAAAACTTACATTTATGTCATTTTTTAAAACTTCTTTTATATCGTAATTCCTTTCATTTATACTTTTTTCTCATCTTGCTCGTCTTAGTCAACTTAATTGTCACCATTCTCATCATCATCATCATCATTACCCTCACTAACTCGCTAAGTACGACATGAAATGTGGTTCGATGTAACACGGTGAAAGTAATGGCGTGTCACACACTTCAAGGTGAAGACGTGGCATGTCGCTTGAAATGATGACATGACAGTGATGACGTAGAATACGGATCGACGTAATATGGTGAAAGTGACGGTGTGGCACACACTTTGATGCGATGACATGGCATATGGTTCAAGGTGATAACGTGGCATTCCGTATATCTACATATCTTTCCTTAAAATTTTATAAGTCAATACCTATTTGACATTATCAATTTTAAGGAAGATATATTGCCTTGACCCAATGGTCAACCCGTTACGGGTCGGGTTTCGACCCGCTATTTACGGGTCAAAACGGGTTCGGGTATTTTTCGGGTTCGGGTTCAAAACACCGGGTTATTTCCGGGTTATTTACGGTCGGTTTTCGGGTCGGGTCAGGTTTTGACAGATCTATAATCACAGCCCATTTATTTTTGCTAACCTATAGCTCACCGTAGCCATGACATGTTCAACTGTATTTGCTTCATTTCAGTTAAGATTTACGAAGATGCATATAATAGATTTGTTGATGTGATCAATTATATTGCTGCGTATGACGGGCGGGAAAGGTCCATACTACTATACTAGTATACTTCTAGTTATTGCGGTTGGTTCTCCGGCATCCCGTCCACTTTATCAACGTTCTTCCGGCCTATCAACCAACAATCAAACCAAAACCATAATAAACCCCAAATCCCACAATAAAATAAATTACCAAAAATTATGGAAGAATTTGTTCCATAAATTGCATTCAAATAGTCAAATCCTTGTTTTACATCCCCTATTTACTAAATGAATAGGTAATTCTACGTTTTTTCCCGCCTAACTATATTAGCTTCTAATTGGGCCAGTAATTTTGCATTTTACTAAACACACCGGGCCAAATCTGCAAGCTAAAAATAAACGTATATGCTAAATCCCGCACACCTATTTACTAAATCCCACACACTTTGGCTCATTATTCCAATTCTACCCTTCATCTAACAAAAATTGAAAAAGTTCTCTCTTCCCCAATCTCTCTCAAAACCTAAATAATTTGACAATTATAGATCTGAATTTCACACATATCACAAGTAATTTAGCCCATTTATCAACAATTTTATCAATACACATTGTTTTTAGATCAATTGATTGATTATATATATATATATATATTTTTTTTTTTAAAAAAAGGTTTTTCAATTAGGATTTTGATTTTTCGTTGTTGAGATTGGTTGTTGGTGGTCGTCAGTTTCAGCAGGGTGGTCGACAAGGAAGTGGGTGAGGGAGAGGACAGGTGGTGGTTGGCGTCGAGAGTCACGCACAGTGGCTACCAGATCTGACCGTTGGTGTAGGGCGGTCGTTGACTGGGTGAAGGAGAGGATAGGCGGTAGTTGGCGTCGGAAGGGGCGCGGGAAGGTGTTGTCAGCGCTGGGAGGCGGCGAGAGAGTGGTGGTCGGAGGGAAGGGTAACAGTAGTCAGGGGAGAAGATGATGGGGAACTGTTACATTTTTTTTTTCTTTTTTTTTTTTTCAATCCGAGGGTGAGAAATGAGGGGTAAATTTGGAATAAGTAGGAAAAATGTGCGGGATTAAGTAAAATTGTGTGCGGGATTTAGCATGTCCCAAAAAAAAAAATATCGTAAAAAATCATTGCCAAAATTAACCGGAATAATCATCAATCATTGCTATAATTAAATTATCTTATACCCTATCTACAAAAAGAATATGTGAACTCACAAGTTTCCCCTCCAAAAAACATCTTCTTAATAAATAAGAAGCTATTGATAATTTAATTGTATTCATTAAATAAGGAAATTAATAATTATAATGTATTTTATTATATAAATTTTTTCATTAAAAATTATCTTTTCATCAAACTTATAATATTTACTAAACACTGAACTATAGTATTTTAATTAAAATATAAATAATATACAACTATAAACTTTTAAATCTTTTATTAATGCTATTATTTGAGAATGATTTGACTCATAGTATGTATAAAACAAAACTATAGATCGTTTTGATTACTTTCATGACAGAAAAAAAAATCGGAATCATTAGTTTTGTGTTATAAAAAATACTTTGAAAAAATAAATTTCATCACATTACTCAATAATCATAGATTAAATTTTCAGTTTTAATTGTTTTTTCTCGAAACAAAATGCAATAACGAGAAAAATGAACAATTAATGAGATAGCACTATTATTATACAGTTCAATTTTACTCAGTTTTCTTAAATAATTTACAGTTCAATAATGATGTGAAATATAAAAAATTAATAAAGTGCTAATTTAGCATGATTAAGTATAATATAAAAATAAAAACTCTATAAATACCGCGTATTCATTACGCGGGATCTAAACTAGTTCAAATTAAGGATTAAAATGAAAGATATTTGGTTGATTGTGAGAGGTTTAATTGTTGGAATTTGAGAGAATTAGTTTGGTGAGTTTTTTAAGTCAAGGGTATCAAAATGGAAAATATTGTCCAAAAAGTACTGTAATGAGTAAAAAACGTACTGTGAAAATAAATTACGAAAATTAATTAGAAATTGTTGGGTTCCTTATGTTGATGATAACATGCCCATTTGATTTGTGTCATCTTAGTTTACCTTTTCAGGTTCATTGATCATATCAAGCTTGGATTAAGAAGTGTTGAAGTTGTTATTAATCTCATTGTATTTAGTCAAGTGTCATCTAATGTACAAGCAAGAAAGTAGAGTATATTAGAGTAATAGAAACAGTCCAGACGACTGTTGCTTTCACACGCAAACAGCTGTTTGGATTATGCCACAACTCGTAAAAACTTGAAGATCCTTTTTATCTTTCAAAAGCTTTCACGTGATTCATTTTTCAAAGATAAATATCAGATTTTTATTAAGGAGGTAGTATCCTTTAAAGAGTGGTTTGAATTATTTCAAAATGTTTCCTCTTTATGCAAATTCAATCCTTTGGTCTTTAAGAAAAGAAGAAATGCTTTTTGCCATATTTGTGTTAACTTGTCATCATGTGACTTGTCTCACATCCTTTGTTTTCTGATTTTGCATGAGCATTTAAGGTTATCCTTCAAACCTTCTTTCTCTT
Source organism: Silene latifolia (assembly GCF_048544455.1). Taxonomy (NCBI): domain Eukaryota; kingdom Viridiplantae; phylum Streptophyta; class Magnoliopsida; order Caryophyllales; family Caryophyllaceae; genus Silene; species Silene latifolia. The sequence goes on from NW_027413701.1 coordinate 3,178,497, forward strand.
TTCTTACCTTTGCAAAAGACCCCTTTTTGGTGCAAGTTTTGGGTGGTTGCAAATGGTCTTCACATGTGAGGTCTTTGACCCTTCAAAACCCTAGCAACCCCTTCACTCACCTCCTCTATATAAACCGTGTCCCTCCCCATTAAATCCCTAAGACTTTTCTGAAATAATTCTTTCATCTTTGCAAATTGTTTTTAAAGCTTAAAAGTTGTGTTTATTTGCAAAAACCTTTAAAAGTCTTCAAGTGTTTTCAGTTTCTACAGTCGTGGCTACTGTTGCTTTTCTATACTAAACTCTCTTGCTTAAAAGTGTTGATCTTGTAAAAGTTGTCCACCTCTATTCTTTGTTAAGAATGTGTTAGTGGAAACTTGATCTTTTACATTTTAAGTGTGTTAGTAGAGTTTAGGACGGAGTAGTCTTTTACTCTTGACAACCGGAGTAGGTTGTGAGTTGGCAATCGGAGTAGATTGTGAGTTAGCTTGTCATAAGAACGGAGTAGTTCTTGTACTAGCTTTGCAACCGGAGTAGGTTGGCGTCTTTTATTACAAGGGTCTTTTAGTTTTCGGAGTAGATCACTAAAGGAAAGTAATAAAAAGGTAGATTGGACGTAGGCACTTGAGTTTCTTGCCGAACCAATTCAAAAATCTCGTGTTCAAGTGCTTACTTTATTTCCGCTGTTTTATACTTTGTTTGTTTGTTTTGTTTCGCTTAAACTTAGAAGTAACAGTTCATCATACTGTCGCATTTGGTCTGCAGTCATACTTCACAATCTGAGACAAATAGATACAGTCAGAACGATTGTTGCTTTCATACTTCAGCAAACATTCATCGTGATACTTGTTCAATCTTTCAATATTATTCAAAGTATCATCTAATCTCTTTTGTTCACTTAACTTACTTTAATCCAATAAAGTTGAAGTTAAAATTTTAAAAGAGTACCTAATTCACCCCCTCCCCCTCTTAGGTACTTGAATCCATAAACTCAACAATTGGTATCAGAGCCTCGTGCTCTTGATAGAGGCTAATCCCCTTAGAGTTTGATTCGTGGGTAATGGATTCCGAGAAACACTCCAAGATCCCGGTCTTTACCGGTTCGAATTTTGGTTGGTGGAAACTCAAAATGGAACATTACATCAAAAGTATCGATTATCAATGTTGGAACATCATCCAAAATGGACCTCTTGTCATTGAGGAAACCGATATTCTTAACGGTTTCACCAAGACAAAAGAGGAAAGAAATTACAATGAGAACGACTTCAAGCTTGCCGAAAAGAATTCCAAAGCAATGTCGATTCTTCAACGTTGTGTTGGTGAGGGGGAAGTTAGTCGAATCTCCGGATGTCCTACGGCAAAATCTATTTGGGATTCCCTTGTACTTGCCCATGAAGGGACGTCCCAAGTAAGAAAACACCGTATTGACCTTCTCATGCAACAATATGAGATGTTTAGAATGTCAAAGGACGAGTCCATAAATAGTTTCTCTTCACGTTTTTCTTGTATTATTAATGAGCTTAAAAGTCTAGGAAGGAATTTCGAGTCCGAGGACATCATTCGAAAAATCCTTCGTAGTCTAACCTCTAAGTGGCAACCCAAAGTTACCGCTATAGAGGAAGCCAAAGATTTGTCAACCCTATCTCCTCATGAACTAATGGGATCACTAATGGCTCACGAGTTCAATCTCGATAAGCATTCTAGTGAGTCTTCAAAGGGAAGGAGTCTCGCTCTCACGTCCTCTCCAAGCAATGGAGAAGACGAGGAGGAAGACGAGTTTGCTATGTTCTCAAGGAATCTAGTTGGGTTGGTCAATGATCTAGAAAATAGAAAGTTCAATAATAATTACTCGAAAAAACGTTTTCCTAGGAAACGACCTAGTTCCACCGTGGGATGCTTTAAGTGTGGTGATAAAACTCACCAAGTTAAAGAATGTCCCAAGTGGGATGAAATCGAATCAAAGGAAAAAAGAGATAAAGTTAAAAGAGACTACAAACATAGAGTCATGACCGTAATTTGGGGAATGTCCGACTCCGAGGAAGATGAGGAACTCATTGAGGAGCAACTAGAGTCTAAAATGTGTCTTACAAGTCATCTCAAGGACAAAGTCTCAAAAACTTCCAAAATTGAACATCTTAGATGTCTCATGGCTCACCCCGATGATTCCGACTCGGACTCCGACAATGAGGTAAAACATCTAAAAGCCAAGGTTAGATCTTACCCCAAAGAAAAGGTATGTAAGCTTCTTGACAAAATCTTTGATAAGTGTCGTTCACAAAATGATAAGCTTGATGTCATGCAAGACGAAATTGAAGAAATTGCTCAAGAAAACTTTAACCTTAAAAATGAACTGAAAGCAACAGACAAAGTGTCACCTGTCACCTCCGAGGCTTATGATGAAGTAAAAAGAGTCAACAAATTGAACAAACAATTGACTAAAGAACTTGAGTGTCTTAAAATGATCTCCACGGATGTCTCTGACCTTGAAAATGTCAACACCACTTTGGTGATGCAAGTTTCCTTGCTAACCAAGGAACGTGATGACCTTTTGAAGGACAAAGATGCTCTCAAAGATGAATTGGATGACCTTGTGGTTGAGATTGTAGACCTAAAAGAAACAGTGTCTGAGACTGTTGCTTCTGACCACGATTTAGACAAGTTTAAAAGAAAAAGTGAATGGTTGGAAAATGAAAATGAGTGTCTTAAGAGTGAGGTTGTTTGTCTCAAGAATGAAATAGAAGATCTCCATGATAGGCTTACCTTCTTTCAAAAAGGTATGCCCGAATGTAGCACTTCTAGCTCTTCTCCTCACGATAGATCCGATGAAGTCGTTGATCTAAACAAAAGACTTGACAAGATGACATCTAAATATGAAGAGTCCAAAGAAAGAATCATATATCTCGTGTCTAAACTCAACAACCACACCCATGACTTCATTGTTGAGAAAAGATTGTCCATAGAAAGTGTCAACAATGATGAACTCAAAAGAGAAAAAGAAAAAAATTTGCATCTCCTCTCTCGTGTCAAAGACTTGACCAATGAACTTGTTAATGCTAAGAACATCACTGAAAAATGGGAAGGAAGTCAAACCGTGTTAAATTTCCTCACGAATCAAACCGAGAAATGTGATAAAGTTGCGGGTTTGGGCTTCAAATGGAACGGTCAGACTGACTGTTGCATCCAGAAGCCTAAAACTGATTTTAGAAGGAGAAAGTATGTTGGTCCTCCCGAATACATTATTTGCAATTATTGTGGTAAGAATGGTCATGTCCTCAACACTTGTGAAAAAATATTTCATGACATTAACAAGAACATCAAAATAATTAAGCAAGTATGGATTAGGAAAGACACCATAAGATATGTTGATCACAAAAGGGGACCCAAGTTTGTTTGGGTTCCTAAACTCAAAAACTAATCTTGTGTAGGGCTTGGTGAGAGGCGGCCGCAATTGGTACTTGGATAGTGGATGCTCTCGTCACATGACGGGTGATAGAAGCCAATTCCTCTCACTTAAAGCGTATGATGGTGGCACGGTAAGGTTTGGTGACAACAAGAAAGGTGAAGTAATTGGTATTGGAAAAGTTGGTAAGTCATCCTTACTTTGTGTCGACAATGTGCGGCTTGTCAAAGGTTTGAAGCATAATCTCCTTAGCATTTCTCAACTTTGTGATAAGGGTAATGTTGTTGAATTTCGTGCCAATATGTGTCGAATTTTTGATGCCACTACTAATGAACTAATACTCGAAGGAAGACGTGTCAAAGATGTTTACTTAACTAATTTGAACTCTCTATCCGGTCACACCATGTCTTGCATGAGTGTAATGAACAATGATCCTTGGTTATGGCATAAAAGGTTTGGTCATGTTAGTACAAAAACTCTTAATACCCTTAAAAGACTTGACTTAGTTGAAGGCATTCCCAATATAAAGTTTGATTTTGATAAAGTTTGTGATGAATGTGCTAGAGGTAAACATGTTAAAAGTTCCTTTAAATCCAAAAGAATTATGAGTACATCTCAACCTTTGCAACTTTTACATATCGACTTATGTGGACCAATGAGAACTAGAAGTAGAGGTGGTAGTCGTTATGTGTGTGTCATTGTTGATGATTACTCTAGGTTTGTTTGGGCACTCTTCCTAAGCTCTAAGGATGAGACATTTGATGAGTTTCTAATTTGGTTAAGAAAAATTCAAAATAAACTTGGTTTAAAACTTGTTTCCATGAGAACCGATCACGGAACCGAATTCGAAAACTCATCATTTGGTGCTTATTGTGATGACAATGGTGTAGACCATAACTTCTCGGCTCCTAGAACCCCACAACAAAATGGTGTGGTTGAAAGGATGAATAGAACCCTTGAAGGAATGGCTAGAACAATGTTATTGATTAGTAAGTTGCCTAAGAACTTTTGGGCCGAAGTGGTAAATACCGCTTGCTACATTCATAATCGTGTCATGATAAGGAGTATATTAAATAAAACTCCCTATGAATCGTTACGTGGAAGAAAACCCAACATTTCATATTTTAGATGTTTTGGAAGCAAATGTTTTGTTCACAACAATGGTAAAAACAATTTGGGTAAGTTCGATCCACGTAGTGATGAAGGAGTATTTATTGGGTACTCCGATCATAGCAAGGCCTATAAAGTTTACAATAAACGAACCTTGTTAATTGAAGAAAGCATCCATGTCATTTTTGATGAATCTAGTGTGCTTGGACAGGTACAAAACATGGATGATGATGATGAGGATGAGGATGATGAGTTTGAGATTGGTCTTGTTCGAAAGGACTTTGTATTCACGGATGAAGAAGCTCCCAAAGATGAATTGCAATGCATACGTAGACTGCCGCCTTCAAAGGAAATTAGCAACTCGGGGGAACACGTAGAACCCTGCTATCGTTTCTTCTCTGGAAGCAACAGACCAACGATGTTGCTTCTACCTCCGAATCAAGAAAAAAAACAGTGAGGATGAAGAACCTTCCGGTCAATAGTAATAGATCCACCGTGGATCGATGCTGCTGAGGGGGAACAAGAAACTATTGTTCCAAAGAAGTGGAAACATCAAAGCTCTCATCCACTCACTAATCTCACAAGTGATCTCAACTCGGGAATTCGAACAAGATCATCCCTCAACAATCTCGCTCATCTCAATGAGTATTGTGCCCACAATGCATTCCTTTCTCAAATTGAACCTTCAAATGTAACATCGCCTTGATCGATGCGGATTGGTTGCTTGCCATGCAAGAAGAGCTCAATCAATTCAAAAGAAATGAGGTATGGCACTTAGTCCCTAGACCGCCTAATCGCACCGTCATTGGTACTAGGTGGGTCTTTCGCAACAAGCTTGATGACTCGGGAGAAATTGTAAGGAACAAGGCTAGACTAGTGGTGCAAGGTTATAACCAACAAGAGGGTATTGATTACGATGAAACCTATGCACCGGTAGCTAGACTTGAGGCCATACGATTGCTTATAGCTTTTGCGGCTCACAAAGGCATTAAACTCTTCCAAATGGATGTCAAAACCGCTTTCTTAAATGGATATTTGGAAGAAGATGTCTTTGTAGAGCAACCACCGGGTTTTGAGAACAATGATTTGCCTAACCATGTTTTCAAATTAGACAAAGCTCTTTATGGTTTAAAACAAGCACCAAGATGTTGGTATGATAGATTGTCTAAATTTCTTATTGAAAATGGTTTTAAAAGAGGCTCCGTTGACAAAACATTGTTCTTGAAGCAACAAATGATTTAACTGTTGGTTGTACAAGTATATGTTGATGACATTATATTTGGTGCAACAAATGAACTCCTTTACTTATACTTTTCGGAACTAATGAAATCGGAGTTTGAAATGAGCATGATGGGTGAGTTAGGATTTTTCCTTAGGCTCCAAATTAAGCAATCAAAGGATGGAATCATGATCCATCAACAAAAGTATATTAAGGAAATGCTTAAGAAATTTGGGATGACTAATGGTAAGCCTCATGATACACCTATGGTAGCCGGGTCCAAATTGGACAAAGATGAACTCGGTAAGAATGTTAGTGATAAGGTGTATAGAGGTATGATAGGCTCACTTCTTTACTTGACCGCAAGTCGTCCCGACATTCTCTTTAGTGTTTGTTTATGTGCTAGGTTCCAAGCAAATCCGAAAGAATCACATTTCAAAGCCGTTAAACGAATTCTTCGGTATTTGATTGGAACACAAAATCTTTACCTATGGTACCCTTTACATTGTCCTTTTGATCTTATAGGCTTTTCGGACGCGGACTATGCGGGGTGCACGGTGGATAGAAAGAGTACCTCCGGAATTGCAACGTTCTTGGGTCCTTGCTTGACTTCTTGGGCCTCAAAGAAACAAAACACGGTAGCTCTTTCTACGGCCGAAAGTGAGTACGTTAGCGCGGCACATTGTTGTTCTCAACTCCTTTGGGTAAAACAACAACTCTTGGATTTTGGTATTATTTTTGACTCCATTCCTTTAATGTGTGATAATACGAGTGCAATAAATATCTCCAAAAATCCTATTCAACACTCTAAAACTAAGCATATTGATATTCGTCACCATTTTATTCGTGATCATGTGGAAAAAGGACATATTAAACTTATCTTTTGCAAGACCGAAAATCAAATTGCCGATATTTTTACTAAACCACTTGCAAGAGAACATTTTGAGAAATTTAGACTAGAAATTGGGTTAATTAATAGCTTGTGATTTTTAGTATGAGTTTTACAAAATTCCTTAATTGATTAAATTAAATTTGGATATATGTTATTAAGTGTTCTAAGTGCATTGACATCATGTTTGGACCAAAATTGACACCGTATTTGTGAGTCGGTAATCACTCAACCTCATATCTAAATTTACGTTTATTATATGCTACCTTGCGTTTTTCATTTCGAGTGATTGAATTTGTCTAGATGGGCCAACTACCTCACTTACCTTATTAAATGGGCCATTAACTACCCAAAACCTATGCCTACCCGTCCCAAACATCCTAATCCACTAACCTTTCATCTCCAAATCCACAAAACTCCCTCATCTCACCTACCTATTAACCCACCATGGTCAAGACATCTTTCAACACAACAATACCCATCAAACCCACAAGAATGACCTCACCACCCATCACATCTGACCCACCAACAACAACAACTCCAATTGATTACGGTAAAAAGTAGAGGTCGGAAGAAAAGTACTGTTGTCCCAAGCTCTTCCTCTGAAACGGTTACGGTGAATGTCGATGAAATTGAAGAAACTCCAATTGATTTGAATGAGGATCCGACTAAGTCTACTGAGTTAGATCCGATTCCGGCAAAGAAAGCTAACAAAAGAAAGGAGAAAGCTACTTCATCGTCGCAAAGGTCTATGTGAAACAAAGAACCAAACAACTACATGCTCTACATATGCATCAAGAAATGATCGGGAAGTGGGTTAGAAAAACGGAGATAGATGAAATTGAAAATTGAAGTTGGTTGAAAAAAAAAAAAAAAAAAAAAAAAAACGGAAGGCAATATGCGAAATGTCAAAGTGATTGTACTTATTGGAAACAAGATAAGATGCAATTGAGGGTCTTGAGAAAAGAAGTAAATAGAAAATTTGGAAGAAATAGAAAGGAAGTCACAGTGTATGTCACTGTTGCTATGCTCAAAGGTCAAGATCAAATTTGTCAAGAATTTTCATGAAATGAGAGCATCATATAAGAAGTTGATGTTCCCCCATCACATGTCGTGTACTAAGGAAAATATGAGAAGTTTATGCTCTTTCATCATATGTTGAGAAGTTGAATCGATGCATACCTTGGTGGTTTCAATATAACAAAATCCAATGCAACAGTTGAGATGACTGTGACTCGGCCCTTCATTGTCAAACCTCAACCTTTTCCAATCCTCTTCATTATCCTCAAAAATGATGACCAAACTTCCGCACCCTAAATTTGCCCATAATCACACTTGTCTTTTGCCTTACATCTTTTGTCCCACCTTGTTGTGCCCTTCTAAGACTATTTTCTTTACTTGTTATGTTAATGCTTGGTGGTGTATTTTAAACTATCTTTAGCCATGTTGAACTTTGATTAACTTATGTTTAATCTTTGTTTATGTTGACCTTGTTACCTTGTTACAATTACATGTGTCTTTTTGTGTTTTCTTATGACTATTTGCACTCTAATGCTTGTGACATCCCTATCCGTTTGATGATGTCAAGAGGGGGAAAAGGTAAACTCATGCTTTGAATCTCTTTGCTTATTGATTAAACTAATGGCTTGTCTAACCTTCTTAGCTTGATTCTTGTTTTGAGGCAATGTAAAATTGTCATGATAGTTTGATTCTAGCTTTTGCCCTTGGTAAGGTAATATTGTCCCTTCTCTATCATTTGATCTTGCTTGCTTAAATCTTGAATTAAGGTGTTTACATTGCTTATACATTCGTTTGGGGCTTGTCATCATCAAAGTTTGAATTTGTTGGGTTCCTTATGTTGATGATAACATGCCCATTTGATTTGTGTCATCTTAGTTTACCTTTTCAGGTTCATTGATCATATCAAGCTTGGATTAAGAAGTGTTGAAGTTGTTATTAATCTCATTGTATTTAGTCAAGTGTCATCTAATGTACAAGCAAGAAAGTAGAGTATATTAGAGTAATAGAAACAGTCCAGACGACTGTTGCTTTCACACGCAAACAGCTGTTTGGATTATGCCACAACTCGTAAAAACTTGAAGATCCTTTTTATCTTTCAAAAGCTTTCACGTGATTCATTTTTCAAAGATAAATATCAGATTTTTATTAAGGAGGTAGTATCCTTTAAAGAGTGGTTTGAATTATTTCAAAATGTTTCCTCTTTATGCAAATTCAATCCTTTGGTCTTTAAGAAAAGAAGAAATGCTTTTTGCCATATTTGTGTTAACTTGTCATCATGTGACTTGTCTCACATCCTTTGTTTTCTGATTTTGCATGAGCATTTAAGGTTATCCTTCAAACCTTCTTTCTCTTTTCTTACCTTTGCAAAAGATCCCTTTTTGGTGCAAGTTTTGGGTGGTTGCAAATGGTCTTCACATGTGAGGTCTTTGACCCTTCAAAACCCTAGCAACCCCTTCACTCACCTCCTCTATATAAACCGTGTCCCTCCTCATTAAATCCCTAAGACTTTTCTGAAATAATTCTTTCATCTTTGCAAATTGTTTTTAAAGCTTAAAAGTTGTGTTTATTTGCAAAAACCTTTAAAAGTCTTCAAGTGTTTTCAGTTTCTACAGTCGTGGCTACTGTTGCTTTTCTATACTAAACTCTCTTGCTTAAAAGTGTTGATCTTGTAAAAGTTGTCCACCTCTATTCTTTGTTAAGAATGTGTTAGTGGAAACTTGATCCTTTACATTTTAAGTGTGTTAGTAGAGTTTAGGACGGAGTAGTCTTTTACTCTTGACAACCGGAGTAGGTTGTGAGTTGGCAATCGGAGTAGATTGTGAGTTAGCTTGTCATAAGAACGGAGTAGTTCTTGTACTAGCTTTGCAACCGGAGTAGGTTGGCGTCTTTTATTACAAGGGTCTTTTAGTTTTCGGAGTAGATCACTAAAGGAAAGTAATAAAAAGGTAGATTGGACGTAGGCACTTGAGTTTCTTGCCGAACCAATTCAAAAATCTCGTGTTCAAGTGCTTACTTTATTTCCCATTTGTTTTATACTTTGTTTGTTTGTTTTGTTTCGCTTAAACTTAGAAGTAATAGATTCATCATATCGTCGCATTTGGTCTGCAGTCATACTTCACAACCGAGACAAATAGATACAAATCGGAGAACGATTGTTGCTTTCATACTTCAGCAAACATTCATCGTGATACTTGTTCAATCTTTCAATATTATTCAAAGTATCATCTAATCTCTTTTGTTCACTTAACTTACTTTAATCCAATAAAGTTGAAGTTAAAATTTTAAAAGAGTACCTAATTCACCCCCTCCCCCTCTTAGGTACTTGAATCCATAAACTCAACAGAAATCTATCTATATTCTATATATATTTATAAAAGAGACTTTTTTCGAGCGATTCTAAAGCGTCCACATCATCAAAAATCAATTTAGGAAAGTATCATAAATAATAATTTTTGATGTAACAAATAAAGTGGAGAATCTTTTAATTGTTATAATATATATATATATTTCTATATATATATATATATATATATATATATATATATATATATATATATATATATATATATATATATATCATAAATTATATTCAAGTGATATTTCCAATTTTTATATAAAAACTTTTCCATTTCATTTGACAACATAGTATTGTTAAAAAAATTATGAAAATAATATAATTAGATTCGTGATAAAAAATGTTATCATTAGAGTATAAATTTTATATGATTTGCACATACTAAAGATACTGTACCTCTTAGTTCTTAATACATCATATATCCCACATTGAAAAATAATGTAGGTGTGGAGAATATACTACGTATAAATAATAGAATTGTCCCACATCGAAAGATTAACAAAGTGGGTTAATCCTATGATTATAAATATGAGGCATCCTTGAAACTTAGGGTGTGTTTGGATTGAGTGATTTGGAAGGAAAAGAAAGGGAGGGAGAGTAGGGGATTTAAAATCCCTCATTTGGATAGCAAATGAGGGTGGAGGGAAATGGAGGGGGAGAGATTTGGAGGGATCAAATTTCCCTCCACCAAGCATTATCAAAATCTCTTCACATAAAGCAAGATTTGGAGGAAATTATATCCAAACATCCATACCCCATTCTCCCTCCACTTCCCTTCTCTCCCTTTCCCTTCCCTCTTTTCCTCTCCCCTCCCTTTCCCTCCACTTTTGCTATCCAAACACACCCTTAGGTATTAACCCAAATCTTTTGAGTCTCTTAAGTATTGTCTTAAAGAGCTCTTAAAAGTTTGTATCATATCTCCACAATATGATATAAAAAATAAAGTGTATATTTTTTTAATTATTATAATATATATTTCCTATATTATATATCCAAGTCATGTGCCCTTAGGGCACATGTTAGAAAAACCCTTTTTATATAAAAACATTTTACATTTCATTTGATAAAAAACTATCGTAAAAAAATTATACTCCTTCCTATTCTAAATAACTCTCCATATTTCTTTTTTCGTCTATTGACAATACTCTCCCCATTTCCTTATTTGACAAACTTTTAACTTATTTTAATCACCCCACCCCACAACAATACCCCACAATACTCATACTTTATCTTATTTTAATCACCTTATCCCACAACAATACTTATTTTAATCACATAATTACCTTATCTCTCTCCAATCTCCTACCCCACTACAATACTTTACCATATAATACTCCCCCCATAATTCTCGTGCCCTCCATGAAAGGGGAGGGTTATTAAGAATAGATAAGAGAGAATAGATAAACTCCCCGGATCATACATGGTAGGAGGAAGAATAGATAATGGATTCAACACTAATAGATAAGAGAGAATAGATTAACTGGTCATTGTGTGCATTTATGGCTGTCCAAATATTACAAGATAAGATGAATACTGTCCTCTTTCTACATCATTCCGATTTTGATCAAGGGAGATAAATAAATCCTTTCATTTCACTCCCTTTCACATTCTCCGACCATCATTCTCCGACCATGGAAATGGTCACCTCCCTTTCCCTCCAAATTTGTCGGTACGGAAGGTCAAACTCTATCCTCGATCTGGAACAGAAATTAAGCTGGTGTTCCCGGTACGAAATTAAATTCTACATGGCAGTCTTTTGAAGCCCTTGGAAGCATCAACAAGTACTTACCGAGCTCCAGATCCCTCTCCAAATCATGACCATCACCGCCATCCATATGGACGAAGAACCTCTTTAAGCGACTCGCATTTGTAAGAAGATGTTCCATAAATGACCATGAATCCGGATCAAGCCCACAAAAATTGTGCACTTCAATTACTTGGACATGACATGAAAAAGGGACCAGAGGTATATTTGGTGACTGAGAGTTACACTGGCAGTCATCCAGATCGTCGTAATATGCACAATAACTGCAGCCAAGAAAGCACTGGAAAACAAATTCCTGGAGTGAGAAAAACGGAAAAAACAGTTGTCTACACGCTCTTTTGTAATGTGATCTCCCACAAGAACTTGGGTTGGTTATGAAAAAGCAAAGCTAATATTAGTTGATGCAAAGGAGTAAGGATTGCTAACCGATTCAAAGACGACAGTTTCAAGTTGAGGAGATTTGTCCATCAAGCTTGTCACATATTCCCACGCATTATAGGGACACTTATTAACTTGCACACTTGACAAGCTAGCAAAATCAGACATATGCTTGTCTTCATCAAGTTGAAAAAAAAGCTGTACAATGAACAATATTCAAATAATATAAACAATGACAATATAATTCCATCCATATCCACTAAAATTAAAGACTCGTTATCCTTTGGCTTCACAACAATACCACAGTAGCTCGAGGGCTTCCGCAAATTTGGGCCGAATTATGATCAACTAAAATAAAATGGGTCATTAAAGTGGTTGAACTTCTTTCAAGGATGAAGTAACAGTCACAGCATGTAATTCTGGATGCAATTTCTGTATCATCCGTACATATCCTCTCTAAGTGTTGGCAACCCTCCTACCCACTACTTACTGGATCCCTCGAGGCACATGTCGTAGTATATACGAAATATAAGTGAATAAGAATATAGATACCTTTATTGCATGCTTTTTAAAATGGAATTTAGTGGCTTTACATGCAGCCGCATTTAGAAGCTCATGGTCATATTTGGGTGAACCTTCATTAGTATCAAAATCATCATAACCACTGCGCAAGTTTTTCCACGATGGAACCATTTTCACGCCAATATTTGAACTGTACTTCAAATATGTCAAATTAGGGGCGTCAATCTCAAATGTACCCCGCTCAAAAGAGCAATTTCTTATTGTTAGCACTTTGAGTATTCCAGTGCGATGAGTAGCATGACCACCGTCAGTGTAACACCGGCAATATTCGAGAGTAAGCTTCTGAAGACATTCACACCTAGATAACAATCTTTCCATAAAATTTAAATCATTAAACTTGATGCTACCCAGATGAAGAATCTTCAGTTTCGGCAGCGAGGTTGATAGAGGAATTTCAATTTTATTGCACCCCCGATCTATCATTTTCAAATTCACTAGTGTTTCACACGTGAAGAAGCCATCAGGCATACAATCGATCCGATTAGCAAGCTCGTAATGAAGTTCTTGAACACCCTTTTTTAACGCATGACTAACCCATTGATTCAAATCTGAATTTTTATAGGTGCTTCGACAAAGTAAACTAAATTTCTTGATAGGTGAGACCTGGTGCAATTCTAGAAATTTATCAACGAACTCTTTAAACCTTGGAGCTACTTCGGTAAAATCTGTTCTGTTATATTCTTCTTCTATACCACAATCTTCAAAAGAAAGACAAGTCGTCAAAGTAAAAAGGTACCGCCATCTCGTTGATAGAATACTTGTGCTAACAGCAAACCTTGTTGGCAAAAACGAGAGAATGTGACCAAGCAGTTCATCAGGTAAATTGCTGATCTTATCCAAACAATTCTCCCTTTTCGGGCTTTCTACATGTTTACTATGTCTCATTGGCGGTCCCATGGCCTTTACAAAAATCTACCTGAGATGTAATGAAGGCTGAATTAACATATATCCAAGCTCGTAATATACAATGATTTATAAAGATTTACGAGAAAAGAGTTTGATACTCATCAGTTATCACCAAGTCTCAACAAGAAGCAATTATTATACTAATGAATCTCGTCTACTAGAACACAAAAAACGGACAAAGGATCTCAAATCCTTCCTGAACTTACTTGCCAAAAAGCAAATGATCGAGACAGAGGGAGTAATTAGGAGTAACAAAATACCTAATCACTGAAATTAATTTAGGGTTCAAGTAGCATGCCAAATACTCACTCCGTGGCTCCGTCCCAATCATTTGTTTAATTTTTTTTTTTTTATATTCTTTGGAAGGAATATTTTAATCAAAGATAAACAAATGACCGAGACAAAGGGGGTAATTCATAAACTCAAATCACAAGAATAATGTCACAAGCAATTGAACTACCCAAAATATCAATTAAGCGAATGAAGTCTCAAGCAATTGAAACTATTAATCACAAGAATAATCTCATGCAAGCACAGTAATTAAGCAATTAAAGTGTCAAACAATTGAAATTATTAATACACAATCAAATGCTAAACTACGCAAACCATCAATTTCACAATCACATATTATGCCCAGTTGTTGAGTAACACAGAATTAAATTTACAAAAAATAAAAAAAAATGAGATAAAATTGAAATTACCTTGGTTGTGGAACACTTCAGTCGGAAGATGGAACTTGTAATGCCAGCTTGTGAATTTTGATCAAGGAACTTGGCATAATTGTATCTAGAGGCAGGTGGCAAATGGTCAATCGGATAGATTATGGGTCGGGTTATTCGGGCCTGTCATAAATTTGGTCGGGTTGAGTTAGGTCGGGTCATTCGGATTTCGGGTCAATTTCGAGTAACTTATTGTCAGGTCATTCCGGGTCGGGTCAATTTCGGGTATGAGTCATTTTTAAACGGGTCGTTTTCGGGTTAATGGCTAAAACATTTTAGTTAGTACTATTTTGATTAAGAAATACTCTCTCTCATCTAAATCAAAGGTAACACTGCTTTTTTGACGATGGGGATATTTCGCACCACGACCAAAAGTCAACACATTGAGCAAAGGTCAAAGATATCCACAAGAAGTCAACGGCTTAGATGACCCTTAAGCGACGAGGCAGGCTCGTCTTTACTGTCAGATGGGTCCCGGCGGGCAACCACCGGCCAAGGGGCACACGTTCGCGAACTCATATCCAAGACCCCTCGGCGGTGGGTCAAGGCCGCCGGCCGCCATAGGTCCCTCGGCCGAGGGGTAGATCGTCTTTCCACTGCTTGGCCACTGGCCACTTGGCTACCACGACAAAAGGTGAAAGTTTATAAATACTCCTCAACTATCATTGAGGAAAGGATCCACAATTTAACCTAAGAATCATTATTCATCTGGTAATATCTTCCTTATCTCCCTACAATACGTACTTTGCCAAGTAACAACCACTTACCTCTCTAAGTTCTCGACTTGAGCGTCGGAGTGAGTTCGCTCGGTCCAAAGCCGAGCCCTCGGTTTGTTCATCGTTTGGGAGGCGCAAGGAGGATTCAACTAAAGACGTCATTCTACAAGCACGGGTGGTGACATATAATCGCTTCCGGGAATTACACCCGAACAATTGGCGAAAGTGCCTGTGGGGAAAGATACTAGAAGCTAGTCACATTCATTCCCAAACAAAAAAAAAAAACAAAACAAAAACCCACCCAAAAAGCTAAGAAGATGTCGAAACAACTAGAGAAGGTGTTGGTGGAAAACAAATTCTACCAAGACGACACATTCCACAACTCAGAAATCGGGCAGTCCCCCACCGGCCGTATCACTGATACGACGAACGGGACGCCCAAGGAACAAGATATGCGTGCTTTCGCCGACCAAGTCACCATCATGGGACATGTGGTTGATGCAAAGAAAGTCAAGCTACTCCTGGACATAATTGCTAGTACGGCCACACCGTCACACCGACAAGAGCGGCGGAACCGTCCAGGAGACCAGGGCCCAAAATGTGACTCCAAGAGACTTGAATGGAGCACTGGAAGAAGTCGGCCCTGTCAAGACGCCGGGGAGCCGGAGCGCTAGTGGTAGACCTTAGTCCTTCCCGCACTCACGGGAGGATGGCGTCGCCGCAGCGCCGACGAGGCACCCCCGCAGGAGTGAAAGAAGCCCGACTCACCGTAGTCGGAGAAAAGCCCGACTCACCGAGTCGGAGAAGAAGCCCTTCCCGCCACGGGGAGAGGAGCCGGACTAGGGATGCGAGGAGCCGATCGCCGCGTGGCATTCGACACGTGGTCGAACCCCTCGCCGCCTACGTCCTAGATACCCTGTCCGACTAACCCGAAGTTGCCACCTATAGCATACAAAGGAGAGGGCGACCCAACCGACCACGTCGAGGCTTACGAGTCTCACATGTCAGTATGGGAGCAACCCGATGAAGTTTGGTGCCGAATCTTCCCAACGACACTGCATGGGATGGCACAAAGTTGGTACAAGGGGTCGCTCGACGGGTCGGATATCTTTTACGCCGACCGAAGGACACGTTCCTAGCCCAAGTATTCTCGCAACAAGAGGAGGGCCGTGGAGACCTCGGACCTCCCGACTATCGACAGAAGGAGGCGAATCTCTCCGGTTATGTGAAGAGGTTCGACGCCAAGGTTCGGCAGATTCGTGAGCCGAGCAATGAACCGGGCGACCTTCGCGGCGATGAAAGGCCTCCCGAGAGGAGACCTAAAGAATGAGCTCATCAAGTGCGGCGGCCAAAGATTAGACTCGCCAGAAAATGGCCGATCAAGCCATTAAGGTGGAGGACTACCACAAAACCCGGGCAGCCCCGCCGAGGCCTAGCACTCGGAAAGAAAAAGCCGCGGGAGGACAACCCGGATGAAAGACGCCGTGACGATAATAGGTCACGGCCCGACAGTCCACCAGAAGCGTAAACTCGGCGGACGCCGGGGGGAGTTCGGGAACGAACCGCCCGAGGCGGTACAATGATCACACCCCCCTGGCCGTGTCTGCCGCTGAGGTCTTCGCCCTGAGCAAGGGCGAGGGCCAGAAATGGGAAAGGCCACCCAGGCCGAGGAGTGACGGTGACACGAGCCAGTACTGTGAGTACCACGGCCACACCGGTCACCTTACGGACAACTGCCGGCATCTGAAAAATGCCATTGAAGAACTGATCCGGAAGGGGAGCCTCGGCAAGTATGTCGCCAAAGGCCAAAAGACTGATGCCGGCGGTTCAGATAAGAAGTCCGTCTTCGAACGGATAGGAGTAATCCATGTCGTCATCGGGGGCAACGAGAACGGTGGGTCCGCTCATGGGCACAAACGACACCTGAACGAGCTGTATCAGGCCATCAACTTTGTGCCCAACACAACGACTCCCGCTTCCAGCATCCCCGATATAAACATTAGGAAGAGGGACTACGAAGAAGTCATCGCCCCTCACAGCGACCCACTCGTAGTCCACTTGGACATAGCCCACCACCTGGTGAAGAGGTGCCTGGTCGACACAGGCGCCTACACAAACATCATGTATAGCGAATGCTTTCTCAACCTCGGTCTGAAG
Source organism: Silene latifolia (assembly GCF_048544455.1). Taxonomy (NCBI): domain Eukaryota; kingdom Viridiplantae; phylum Streptophyta; class Magnoliopsida; order Caryophyllales; family Caryophyllaceae; genus Silene; species Silene latifolia. The sequence goes on from NW_027413701.1 coordinate 3,195,702, forward strand.
GTTGAAGACTTGAGCCCCTGCACTAACCCGTTGTACAACTTTTCTGGGGTCGGCCTGGTACCCCTAGGGTCAATCAGGCTGCCGGTGAGGTTCGGCGAGGGAAGTGCGGCGAAGAACGTTATGTCTGAGTTCGTGGTCATTGACGGCTCGTCCGCCTACAACGTTCTCATAGGCCGAGTCACCCTGAGCGAGGCCGATGCAGTAATGTCCGTCCGGGCTCTGACATTAATGTACGTCTCGGACCGGGGGGAAGCGCATAAGCTCGTTTCAAAGAACGAAAGGGACGAAGTGGTCAATGTCCAAGTGTCCGCCAAAGGGTGCAACATGCAATCCTTCAAAGTGGCGAAGAAGTCAGAAAGGGGGAAGAGCCCGTCCTTGCAACAGGAGGGCGAGCGCATGGATACCACCGTCGGCATGGTCGAAGGAGCGGAGACCGAAGAGGTAGAAATTGACCCAGGCCGCACCGTAACTATCGGTGTTAACCTGGAGCCAAAATTCAGAGCCGCACTCCTAGATCTGCTGAGAAAGAACAAAGACGTCTTTGCCTACTCAGCGGCCGAGATGCGGGCGTGAGCGGAGGTAATTGTTCACAAGCTGAACGTACTCCCCACCGCTCGCCCTGTCAAGCAAAGGATGAGGAACTCCTCAGCCGAGAAGGATGAGGCCATCAAAGCCGAGGTAGATAAATTGCTGGCGGCAGGTTTCATCATGCCTTGTACCTATCCTGAGTGGTTAGCTAATGTTGTAATGGTGAGGAAATCATCGGGGGCATGGAGGATGTGCGTAGATTTTACCAATCTTAATAAAGCATGCCCCAAAGATTGCTATCCCTTGCCTCGAATAGATAGTTTAATCGACGCGACGGCAGGCTACACTATGCTGAGCCTGCTGGACGCCTTCTCGTGGTACCATCAGGTGTTCATGGCCGAGGAAGACATGCCCAAATGCGCATTCATCACTGCTAACGGCACATACATGTACAAAATGATGCCGTTTGGTTTAAAGAACGCCGGTGCAACTTACACAAGACTGGTGGACAAAGTGTTCCAAGATCAAAAAGGGCGAAACATTGAGGCTTACGTCGACGATGCTATTGTAAAAAGCAAGTCCGACAGCGAGCACTTAGCCGATTTGCACGAGATATTTTGTTCACTAAGGAAGTACAAGATGAAGCTCAACCCAATGAAATGCAACTTCGGCGTCCGAGCAGGTAAGTTCCTCGGCGTACTTGTCAGCGCCAGGGGAATTTACGCCAATCCAGACAAAGTCCAGGCGATCCTAGACCTGCCGGAGCCGAGGAATCGAAAAGAGGTCATGATGCTGACCGGGAGGATGGCGGCTCTAGCCCGTTTCATCTCTCGGTCAGCCGACAAGAGCACCCCATTCTTCAAGGTGTTGAAGGGAAATAAAGACTTCGGCTGGGGAGAGGAGCAGAGCACAACTTTCAAACAACTGAAAGCTCATCTTCAGACTCTCCCAACCCCCGTCCGGTGCCGATCTTCGGGGGAAACACTTGTACCTATACATAGCGATTACCTCGGCCACGGTCGGTCGTGATCGTCGAGAAGAGGACAAGCAACAAGACACCCAATCTACTTTGTCGACCATACACTGTTGTTGCCGCCGAGAGAAATTACCCGCCGATTGAAAAAGCGCCTTTCTTTGTCGTCGTCGCTTCAAGGAAACCGAAACCCTACTTCGACGCACATCCCGTGACGGTCCTAACCGACCACAGTAGTTGGAGAAAGCATTGGAAAAATTTGAGCAATCCGCAGGCTCATCAAATGGGCAAGAGAGCTATCCCGGCTTCGGCATTGAGACAAGCCGAGGCCCTCAATAAAAGGACAGACGGCAGCATTTCTGGCCGAATGCACATACCAAGAAGAGCAAAACCCGGAGTATGGGAGGTATATACCGACGGGTCCTCCACGACGAACAAACTCAGAGCCGGCATACTTATCATCAGCCCAAACGGGGACGAGTTCGAGTACGCCTTGAAATTTACCTTCTCGGCCTCAAATAACGAATCCGAATACGAGGCGGTGATAACCGGAGTCGAGCTAGCTAGGGCCGCAGGGGCGGAGCACATAGTTGTAAAAACAGATTCACTTTTGGTGGCTAATCGATCGTAGGAGAGTACGAGACCCGAGACGACGGAATGGTAAGATACCTGGAAAGGGTAAAAGCCGACACCTCAAAGTTGAAATCTTTTCGAGATACGTGCATTCCCAGTGTCCGAGAACAACCGGGCCGACGCTCTCTCAAAACTCGCCAGCTCAACCATCAAGAATGTCAGCCGAACCGTGCTGGTGGACATCAGGAATGCCAAGAGCATTACTGAGGTCGTCGGCATGGTGGGTAACATAGAGACCGAGACAACGTGGATGACTCCGATAATGAAATACAAATTGACAAATGAACTACCGGAAGACCGCAGTCTCTCGCAGAAAATAAAGAGGATCGCAGCAAGGTACTTGGTGTTTGAAGGGGAATTGTACAGGAGGTCCGTGACGAGGCCACTCTTAAAGTGCGTCGGTCCAGCCGACGCGGAGCTAATCGACAGAGATCCACAAAGGCATCTGCGGCCATCACATGGGGGCAAGAACACTAGCCCACAAAGCTCTCCGAGCCGGCTACTTCTCGCCCACCATGCTTGCGGATTCAGAGCAAGACCAAAAATGCAACAACTGTCAAATGCATGCTCCGCAATACATGCGCCGTCCCGAGACTGCAGCCGGTACTTAATCCCCTTCCTTTCGCACAGTGGGGGATGGATCTACTAGGGCCATTTCCAACGGCATCCGGCGGAAGAAAGTTCTTGATTGTCGCCGTTGACTACTTCACCAAATGGGTTGAAGCCGTAGCAAGACTGCAAAGACGACAAGAAACCGTAAGAAAAGTAACTGGGAAAATGTCATAACTCGTTTTGGGTTACCCTGTGTCATGGTATTCGACCACGGCCGAGAGTTTTGGAGTGACACAATAATGAGTGGTTGGAAGGACTCGGTATCAAATTTATATACTCCTCCGTCCCGCCACCCACGGAGCAACGGACAAAGTGAGGCGACGCCAATAAAACAATCCTCAATGGTTTGAAGAAGACAGTTGAAGACCTAAAGGGAAGATGGGCCGATGAACTACCCGGCGTCCTATGGTCCCTGCGAACCACGGAGAAGGAAGCAATGGGATACAGTCCGTTCCACTTAGTCTACGGGTCCAGGCGTCCCGCAATTGAAGCAACGGTCCGACATTGAACGGCCACCTTTAACCCGGTTGAAAATGAGGAAGGCTTAAGAACCTCTCTAGACCTAGTTGAAGAAAGCCGAGATACAGTACGCCTCAACTTGGCGGTATACCAAAACCGAATGAGAAGAGCTTACAACCGAAGAGTCCACAAAAGGGACTTGAAAGTAGGGGATCTAGTCCTAAGAAAGTCGGCCGCCACCAACAAGGGAAACGTTCATGGTAAACTAACGGCCAATCGGGAGGGACCCTACAAGGTGGTTGAAGAGATGAGGCCGGTACATACCGGGTGACCGACATGGAGGGTATGCCTCCGATGAGCCATTTGAACACCGACAATCTCGGAAATACTTTGTGTAGCGGCGGAGGTGTCCAAAACAATTGTTGGCACCCCAACGCATGTTTACATCTAATGAAGAATCACCCAATCTTTCCATCAAAATGTTTACCCCCCCCCGCGGTCATATCGAGGTAGACGCCCGGCCCAAGCCGGCGGGCTCACCCCAAGAATCTTTGTCGCGTCGTAACCCCTAGTCACCTCGGTCCGCCGAGGGCCTGGCAGGGGACACAACGATCGATACGCCAACTCATATCTTTGTCGCGTCGTAACCCCTAGTCGCCTCGGCCAACCGAAGGCCTGGAAGGGGACACAACGATCGATACGCCAACTCATGTTGCGTCGCGTCGTAACCCCTAGTCGCCTCGGCCAACCGAAGGCCTGGCGGGGGACACAACGATCGATACGCCAACTCATGCTGTCGCGTCGTAACCCCTAGTCGCCTCGACCAACCTAAGGCCTGGCGGGGGGACACAACGATCGATACGCCAACCTACGCTCGCGCGCAGTAACCCCTAGTCGCCTCGGTCCGCCGATGGCCGGGCAGGGGACACAACGGTCGATACGCTAACATGTTCAAGAAAAAGACGTTAAACGTTGATTTGAGATATGCATTTGCCTCGGTTACCGAGCCGAAGGTAAAGATGAAAAGCGCTCAATTAATAACGCAAGAAGACAAGAAAAGACCTCGGCCAAGCCGAAGGCAAAATAAGCAAGCTTTCATTAATGATAACAGATTACAAACGAGAAGAATACAGACGACGGCCGTCCCCATAGGGGTAAGCCAAAACGCAACCTACCACAGTTATACAAAATAAGGAAAAGAAAACCAAAAGGTTACAGACATGACATTAGAAGCGCCAAAAGATGGCGGGAGGAAAGGCTCGATAGTTGGCCCCGAGCAGTGAAGCTATCCGAGACGGGTGAGTCTGGTGACGACCGCCCGTCTCCCTCCGCTTGATGCTGCACACCATCGGCAGCAGCAGCGTCAACCTCGGTGGCCGGCCCAGAGGAAAGCTGGTTATTTCCACGTGCCTTCAGCCTTTCAGCCTCCTCTTCGGCCTCCTTCACCTTTGCATCATAGGCCGCCTTGGCCTCTGCTATCTGAGCCGCCTTCGCCACCTCCGCCTTTTCCGCAGCCGCTTTTTCCGCGGCATCGGCCATCTCATCAAAAAGCTGTTCAAATTTTTCCCACGGGAAGGAGTCTTCAGGAACGAGCCTCTTGATAGCCTCCCTGGTCGCTTCCTTGGCCTGATCCCGGAATTGAGCACACAGGTCAGGGAGGACCTTATCTTGAAGCACCTCAATATCTTTCTTCCTTTGGGCAAGAACAGCCCTAGTGTCCGCCAGTGCCTCCGACTGAGCCTCATACATCCCCCTCCATTCTTCCCTTTTGGCAACAACGGCGTCGTAGCCACCCTTATACCTGTCCCGCTCCTCCAAAGAATCGGGCGGTGGCATCGCAGACCCACGACTTTGGCACTCTCGGCCAGTAGCTGCTTCTCAGCTTCCTCCGCACGCTTTCGAGCAGCTAGGAGGTCAAGCTTAGCCTTCCCGGCTTCCCCCTTTGCCGTGGAGAGATCAAGCTTAAGCCGTTGCATCAGTGGCCCAGCCAGAGCCATGGCATTTTCTTGCTCCATAATGTAGGAGAGCGGCCGATTGAGTCCACTTCGCCGACCTCTTGGATATTTTTGTACCCTCCGCCACAAGCTCGGCGGGAGGAACCCTCTGGAGTGCGGAGTCAACGGTGACATTCCTATCATCCGCCTCCTCAGGCTGCTTCTCTTTCTGCCGCTCAGTAAGAACGGCGGCTGCCGACGGCGGATCTACAAAAAATTTACACAGCGCATCCACGTCAACATTCATTGACACATCAGAGAGTCTGTCATCGGGAACGCAGCATCTTGAACCAGCTAAGTCCGAACCACGGAGTTAGGTCCGTACCAGTCTGGACCCTCTTAAATGGAGGACCGGGTGAACCACTCTTTTCCCTAGCGGCGAGGCCGCAATGGCTCTTTTCTCTTCTTGGGAGAAGGAGGGCCCTTCGCAACGGTCACCATCTCCTCAGAGACATCGATGACCTCCACATGCTCCTTCTGGACCGTTGGGGTTGAAGAGGGAGCTGGGATCGACAACGTCCTTGAGACACTGGACCTTGCCTTTGATGTTCTCTTGCACACCCCCTAGAACCCGTGCTTGAGCCGCCGCCCGATCCAGCGCCACCGGTGCTTGTCCATAAGTTCGTTGGGAGCCAATCTACGATCACGCGTGTCACCGAGGGTCTTGCTCAACGACGTTCCCGTCCTTATCAAGCCCCAACCTCTTCAAGGTCTCCTCAGACAGATCCTGGCCAAACCGGTCTGCAAGAAACCAGACAAGAGTTACATAAAAGAAGTAAAACAAAGCTCTAAAAACAGGAGTATAATAGGCAAAGATGGGCCTCACACCGACCCTACTCACCCTGGTTGAGGGCCGGTATGAGGCCGACGCGGCAAAGCAGCTCATCCTGAAGAATAATCTGAGTCGGGGGCACCCATCCCTTCTCAGCATCAAACAACAGATAGCCCGCTCCTCGTCAGCACTAAGAACAACCCTGCTGGCATCCATCTTGTGCTTACTCTGGGAGACCCATTTTTCACGCTCCCTTTTACTCTCGCACCGTAAGTTGACTTGGTGCTGGAAGGACCGGGGCAACGGATAGTCATCCGACACTTTGACATACACCCACCGCCCCTTCCAGTCCTTGCAAGAAGAAAGCTTATCAACGGAGAGGACGCCGGGCTCCATCTGCACGCTGTACCACCCCACCTTACCGGGGGCCGATGCCCGAAGATGATGAAGCCGGCGGAATAAATTAACGGTAGGTACCTCCCCCTTGAAAAGACAGAGCCACACGAAGCCAACTATCGTCCTAACAGCCAACGGATGCAGTTGAGCCACGGCAACGTTCATAACTTTGACGATGGCCGCGACGTATTTATTCAAAGGAAACCGGAGGCCATACTCCAGATGCCTGATATATACGCCGATATGCCCCGGAGGAGGGCAACAGACCGCCTGACCCTTCCCAGGGATAACAATTTTTTACCCCTCACCGAAGTAGAAATGACCCTCGAAAAGAGTTCCACCGAACAATCGGCGAATTTATTGGTCCGGCACGGTCGGGACCGATCACGCACGCCTCGCCGTGGCCCCGGGATAGGCGGCCTCTCCTCACCAGAAGGAACCCCTTCCTCACAGTCATCATCAACATCATCATCCTCCCCACCCTCCGGAGCTTTTGGATCGACTTCAGGAGACGGAGACCTAGGGCCCCCAAACCTTATCGGGATGGCGTTTAGTATCTCCTCCTCACCAAGACGCGACGGAACCCCGGCCGCAGCTTACTAGGTCCAAGACCAGCAGAAGACATGTTACAACAAAACTTACGAGTTAAAAAGAGAATTTATTTGTTTACCTTGAAGAAAACTGCCACGCCGGAGTAATAATTCTGAAAGCTAGAGAGAGGTTTCGTCACAAGGGCTAGAAAGAAGAAAATTTTTGAGAAAATGAAATTGGCGGCCAATTTCAGGGACTAAGTACCCTATTTATAGAGGAAAGCCCATGAAGAGAGACCAGTTAGGGCGCAGCCCATGAAACGTCAGCCAATCAGCAATCAGACACGTGTCAGACATGCAGCCACAAAATGTCAATCGTTGCAACAGTTGAATGTCAATCAATGCAACAGTGACCAAGCGTCTTCAACACGCCCCTTCATGTCTATCTGCCTGTTCATCTTCCTCAACAGATCCCTAAGTATCCGTTTCTCCGCCGGCCACATGATCAACCAAGCCAGAAAGCACCGGCCAGGGGCAATCGCTAAACAACCGCAGACTCTCAACCCTGGTCTCGGCCGGCGTCATTGCCTTTTCCACATCGGATGTCCATTACACAACCATGTGGAGGGGGATATGGTACGGCCTAAGCAGAGTCACCGAGGTAGAAGAAGCCGGGCGTAAAATTTTCACTTACGCAGAATATACGCTCAAAGATACATCGGAGCCCATACCACGGCATAGACTACGCGGGGGGCAAATTGATGGGGCATATTCGCACCCACCGACCAAGTCAACACATTGAGCAAGGTCAAAGATATCCACAACAAGTCAACGGCTTAGACACCCCTAACCGATTTAGGCCGCTTCGGCTGTCGGATGGGTCCCGGCCGGGCAACCAAACCGGGGCACATGTTCGCGAACTCATATCCAAGACCCCTCGGCGGTGGGTCAACAGGGCCCGCCGGCCTGCCATAGGTCCCTCGGCCGAGGGGTAGATCAGTCTTTCCACCTGCTAGCCACTTGGCCACTTGGCCACTACGCGACAAAAGGTGAAAGTCTATAAATACTCCTCAACTATCATTGAGGAAAGGATCCACAATTTAACCTAAGAATCACTATTCATCTGGTAATATCTTCCTTATCTCTCTACAATACGTACTTTGCCAAGTAACAACCACTTACCTCTCTAAGTTACTGACTTGAGCGTCGGAGTGAGTTCGCTCGGTCCAAAGCCGAGCCCTCAGTTTGTTCATCGTTTCAGGAGACCGCAAGGAGGATTCAACTAAAGACGTCATTCTACAAGCACGGGTGGTGACATATAACTGCTCTGGAATTACACCCGGAACAGACACTATTCATAGTCAAAAGAAATCTTTGATATTATTCTTAATCTATAAGATAAAATATAGTCATGTGATTTCTTGTTTGATTTATCGTCATGGATGCTATAAAAATATCAATTTTTAATAATGTTTTAACTAACAATATGCAGGTTGAAAAACGTGTCTCGACAAGTGTGATAAAGCAACTGTTACCTTTGTTTTGGATGTGAAGGAATACTATTTTGTAAATTTAACTACTATTTATTAAGATTGATCGTAAGTTTGTAACCAATGAAACTTTATTTTAATGCATATAACATTAATATGACTTAGTACTTATCGTTTTGGGTCATTTTGGAGTTTTGGTCACATTAAGTCATTTTGAATCGGGGCAATTATGGGTCGGGTCAACATTGGGTCAATCAAGGTTCGGGTCAGGTCGGGTCAATTCGAATTTCGGGTCAAGCAATTTTGGATCTCAGGGCGGGTCAGCTTTACCAGGTCTAATTGTATCGCAAATAAGAATTTGGTAATTGTGTCAAATAGAATGTTTTTTTTTAATAAAAGGTGTCAGTCACGTGGACGATTTTGGTGCTAACGAGTTTTAAAACAAAGTTATGACCTTATGAGTATATTATTAGTTTCATCTCCATACACGGTTGTCATAAAAACACCACAATTTACACCAAAAAAAATAAAAATTCATTTATTTCATCTCTCATGACTTTTTTAACGCATTAGGAAAAAAGTTCAAATAATGTGGCGTTGATGCAACAATTGTGAAGAACCGGCTTACATAAAATTTATAAGATCAATAGAAATTTCACTTTAAAATTTTGCGGAGTAACATTTCTTGTTTTTTTTGAGATTTTAGATTTTATCGGTTTTCATATAATTGTATTTGGTCAATATAAATATTCCATGTCTTTAAAGAGGAACTAGTTTTAAAACTCGTGAAAATTCACAAGCCTTGTTTTGGTTTCTCTTTTCGTTGACACTAAACTTATAAACGCACAATTTATTTGATAATATGGTTGCCTTATACAGAAGTTAAAGTGGGATGATCTAAATAAAAATAGCGACTGATATTCTTTTGAGCATGAATTCGGATTTTATATCACAATAATAGGACTGAAATTGTAGTTTGGTAATCAATCAAGTATTGTAGCAACAAAAAGTAGCAATTAGGCACCAAACCATGAACTCGTGTAAAAAGTAAGAGCTAACTAACTTATTAATCCCCCAAAAAAATTAACACAAAAACTAATTAGGAATAACAAATGAGTGATACATCCAAATGATTTCAAGTTCATTTGATGCCTTACCTTTGTTAGCCAACTTCCAAATACTCCCCATTTAAGTAGATGGAGCCATTCATATCCACAATTGTATAAATTATGTAAGACAATAATAGTTCAATATCGATCAAAGTAGAAAAAAGTCCCAGATTGGCATGTCCTAATGTGACACCCCCATACTCCAAGTGCCTTACCAGGACCACTTAAGGTATGGAAGCATCACCATCTCGGTTACCCGAGGCAATGATAGTTATAAGACAATAACGAAACATACTTAAAAGCAAAATACGATTTAAAGTGATTACATGTCAACTCCAAAACTGTTAAACTGAAATACAAGGTTTTCAAAACTGTCAACTACTAAACAACTACAAAATGTTCGACACAGCGGAAGACTTCTAAAACTGCAACGTGATGACTCATCCCAACTATCCCATGCGCATCGTCTCATACCTGCTCAATAACTGCTCACCATCCCCGAATGGATCACCACAGTTTTTAAAACATTTAACGGGATCTGATTACATAAAAACAACAACAGCCACAATGAAACAGAAACACAAACAGCTCAAACAGCTCAAACCAATCTCCAGTCTCCATCTCCAATCTCCACACAACTGACTACACACTAAAGTGTGTAGTCCTGCCAGAGTACCCATCGCAACAAGTACTCCACACCGCCAGTGGGGGACCGCAGCCGTACCCACCAAATCCCCGCTCATCACCACTGAGCAATAAACCCAAGTTTCCTTAATATGCACATCCCCTCCTGTGGCGGGTTCCACAGAGGGCGAACCAAGTAGGGGTGTTCATTGGTCCGGGACCGGAACGGACCAAACTCTTTGGACCAAAGACCAAATAAGGGTTAAAAGGTGGACCGAAGATCGGACCATATTAATATTGGTCCGGTCCGGTTTGGACCAGAAAAACGCGTGGACCGGGCCGGACCAAATGGACCAAGGGGGACCAAATATGATTGTCATGTACATGCCTAGCATATAAAATTAGAACTTGAAAAGTTCGTAACGATCAAAATAAGCAACATTTTATTTTTACTAGATTTAAGTACATAATTACACATCTTATAATACGTGTAAACAAAGTTAGAAAATAAAATCAATAAAATTCCAATTTTAAAGATTCTTTTCTTATATAAGTTCGGTCCATGGTCCGGTCTGCGGTCCATTCGGGTTGGTCCAGGACCGGACCGAAGACCAAAGTAGAGTAAATAGATGGACCGTGGACCGGACCAAATAAAATTCGGTCCGGTCTGGTCCGGACCAAATGGTCCGGTCCGGTCTTTGGTCCGGACCACTGAGTGAACAGCCCTAGAACCAAGGGCGTGAAGCCACTCCCGCAAGTGACTCCACTCAGGGACGCGCCCCGAATATCACAAACAGTTATACAACAACAATTATAATACTCTATCACAACAACCAAATCAGAATCCAATGTCAATACGATATACAACAACAACAGTAATCACCAACCACACTTATGTAATTAATACTGAGTAGGGAAAACCCTACCTGGAAAAGCAATCACCACAGACGGTCTAGCAGCTAATCAAAATCGTTCTTCAATGAAATCACCTCCTATCAAACATACAATCATACAATCACCATCTAATAAACACAATACTCCCAAAACCCCCAATTTACCCAATTAGGGTTTCAACTAAAATCAATGAAACAACATAAAGACTTTACTAGGACCTTACCCACAATACGACGGTCTCAACGGCGTAAAAAACACAACGATCCGATGACTCTAGCCCTTAGGATTTGATAGCAATGCGAAAGTGGAGAGTAACGTAAGATGTTTTCACTCTTTAAGAAACTTGGAAAAGGGTAAAATGAAGAGAAACTGACGAAAGATGATTTTATATCCTTCTCGCGTTACTATCAAAACCCGACAAAACAACCCGTAAGACTCACTTACTCGATCGAGTAAGTAACTTACTCGATCGAGTTCCCCTTACTCGATCGAGTGCCACACATACTCGATCGAGTACCCATCAGACATACTATTGTTTGGTATTAAAAGATACTTACTCGACAGAGTAAACCCCACTCGATAGAGTACCCATAGACATAGAAAACCGTAGTATTACAGTCTTCCCTCCTTAAAAAGAACTTCGTCCCGGAAGTTCAACCCATACTCAAAACAAACATACAAACTCGACCAAGACACAACAACGCAACTAAGAACTCAAAACGAAACCCCAACCTATAAAACATGAACTCTTAACACCAACTCCACCAACTATGTCTACCTCCACAACATGACTCACGATATCGTATCCACCACATTATAGCCATCGTATCCACCACATTATAGCCTCTCTCGACACTAACTCCATACACTACCAACTATCATCCACAAACGCCGCTAGCTCCGTTTCACTAACATATTATCCACTAGAAAATCCAATATCAAGACACTCATAAACATCAAACGGAATGTTACATTCTACCACCCTTAAAAGGAACTTGGTCCTCGAAGTTTACTCACACTCATAACCTCATCATCCAACTGTCAACACTATCGAAATATTCTCACACTCCTAAACATCACACTAGTACAAGCACGGCCATGACCTTTAATAAAATCAATCACAACAAATATCCATCCTTTATGCTACACCAACACTCTACTTCCAATTATACTACTATATGCACAACCATGAAACTCTCTTTTATCGCATCCTACTCCTCTTAAGACAAATGTTACGTCCTCGTAACTCACTAATACTAAATCCTTAGCTATATCTTTTTACTATCATCATCACCATCACATGTCAAAGATAACCGCCTATAATCCAAACACTAACCATTCCTACATCCAAGGCTCTCTTACTTAAATAGTTCTCATACCTCAATTCACTCGGCACACCACCTAACCTATACCACAAAATCTTTAGCTTAACCAAAACTTCAACTGTTCCCTATTACCGCCAAAATGACATAGTCCTCTATACATGCACCTATCTCCATACCCATAACTCACGATCCACAATCATTACACACACTCACACTAGATCCTCCAGTTCTTTTCTTTCATTACCGCAAAACTCATCCATAACTTAACATGATACTAATTTCCAACACCCTATACGTACTCACTGTCCCAATAAAGATTATGAACCACTTGCAGCTTTCAGATCAGTACAACACATGTTCCACCATTCACTTGCCATTACTATGTCTACCAATGCCTCATCTTAAAACAAGATCAAAATTACTGTACCAACCTCTCACAACTGTGTCCCATCAACAGCATATCGCTATACCACGCCGGCAACAGAAACATACACAACTCTCTTCCACATCATACTCTACCCTCACACCCAAGCTGAAACTGGTAAGAAACATCAATAAACAAAACAATCATCTATATGTACAACCCGAAACTCACAGGAAGCAACATCAAACAAAACAAAAATCTATGTATAACTGGTATGTACTTCTGAAACTCGAATCGTAATCATCCCGCCTACTCCACCACAACCAGTGATGACATCGCAACACCGCAACCAACAGCCGCACCGCAGCGCGAAAATACCCGCATCACAACACGAAGTATCGTGCTCGGATCACCACCCGAGGCATAACAACCACATCGATAGACATCACAACCACATACAATTCCCATAAACACTGACTTAATATAACTTTCCGGACAAGAAAACTTACTTAAACCTGCTTTACAAGATCCCAACACAACATATTATATGGAATAAACAGACAAGAATCTTATGAATATCTGTAGACACCTCGTTTCCGCATCTCCCGCAAACCACCCGGTGATGATTGGGCCGCATGTTTGGTACACGGAACGATTTGTGACAGTTCGTAAGTTTATCGTCAAGTGATCGCTCAAACACTTGTGTCTACCTCTTAATTGTCATCTACGCGCCGATACGGTCGTTTTGGCAGTAATTAGAGTACATTTGGAGTCCGGGTCAGAAACCGTCTTCATTTTCTAATAACCGTTTAAAATGCCGAGTCAGTATATTCTGGAATGTTCCGGATATTTCTATTCCATATTTTCCAATCTTTTAATCTTTGGTAAAATATCTCCCGTAATATTCACACAAAATATTAAGGAAACGAGATTAATCCGTTATTCCATAATAGAAACGCGGAAATCTTTCTTTCGCAGGAGGAAACCACTATGGAAAGGGCGCAGCAAGTGCTGCGCCTCTTCCAAGGGACGCAATGCCTGCTGCGCCTCTTCCTCAGTCCTTTTCTGCGTATTTTTCGTATCTTTTCGAGATTCACTTTCAAAGTTTCTCCGAAAACCCTAACTTCCTTCGTGTGATTAGTATAAATAGAGACCTTCGGTCTCACATATTTCTCACGCGAGTGTCCGCCCTTCTCTTCTCCCTTTACATTTTAGACCACGTTCTTACTTTTTGGCGTCTACGTGCTTGAACATTCGACCACGTAAGCTCGGATCTTTCTGAGTACCAGCCTCGTTTTGCATGACCTACCAAATTGACCAACTCTACACATCAATCAACTTTAATCAATCTTATTCGTTTTCCTCCTAGAGGGCACTTTCGTCGTACGTTCGAGTCGAGCATCACTAAAGGTTAACTTAGTTCATCTCGTTTCGTCAAACATGTAAGTCTGAGGGTGTAAATCCTTCTTTTATTTATTGTTATTTATTATTGTATCACAATTGTAAGATTTATGTCGGAAATACTCTTAAAACCAATTTGTAAAACCTTGTTTTCAAACCCTTTTTACGGATTATCAGGAGACAAACGTCGAGAAAGGACGCAACAACTGCTGCGCCTCTTCGAAGGGATGCAGCACCTGCTGCGCCTCTTCCTGAGGCTGCCGCAGTTCCTGCTTCCTTTCTTCTTCCTTCGTCTTTTGTTCGTCTGTTTGTTTCGTTTTCGCTTTCAATTGTTCATTGTTTCATCGACATAATAATTCTCATATGATAATTTTAGCATGTAAATTCTTAATATTTAATTCATCTTTTAAATCCCGACTTAAATCCCTTATAATCTATATTTGCGGGTTTTCGTCATTAAAATCAATTCGGTTTTTAGAGGTTCGATTCATCCATATTGAATCTCTGGAATTCATCATTGGTATATTTTCATCTTTTATTTATCGTCACCATCATTAATCCATCATTAATATCCTGTTTAGTCTAATTAATTTGATTAGTTTGTTAACTTATATTTGTAAATACTCTTATTAATCTTGTAAATTTTAGTTCTAGTTAGTTTTATCTCAGGTTTTATTGTTTTTATGACCTTAATCACATGTAATTAATTTGTTAATCACTTCTATCCGAGTCAAATAATTTAATCAAGCATTAAAATCACCAACGAACATTAACGATTTGCAATTCCGGCTTCACAGCCAGAACTGAGCTAAGGAACAGACGCAGCGACTGCTGCGCCTCTTCCAAGAGACGCAGCTCTGCTGCGCCTGTTCCTAGTTGAGTTCTGTCTCTGAACTTCCGTCTCTGCTTTGACATAGTTATTAATTACGTATTTAATTAACTATTACTCGTATTATCACCGCTAAATTCTGTTCGTATATTTATTTATTCTTTCTTTTCTAAAATCATCCGTTTTAAATGTATTTTCGACATAAATCCATAGATCCAATGTAATTATTGTAATTTTTCTTCGTTATATTTCTTTTATTTTATTGTTTGTATGCTTTCACATGTAATCAACACTAAATTTCTACCTTGACATTAATTGTATGATTAAATTAATTGTTTCACCGACTTAGTCTAATTCTCACATGCTAGGATTAAAACGTTGGATGTTGCATTGCATGCATATAATCGACAACATATCGAGTATAGATAATTTCCCTAATCATTAGTAGAGGCCGCTATCGAGGCGGGCGGGATTAGGTGTTCGATCAAAAGAGCTTCCTAATACATACCCTCACCCCTTACTCCAGATCTCTGTGAACATCCGTGTTCATTGGCATCCACGAGAGTCATTTTAGACATAGAATGCTAAGGGTAACGAGTGCTTAGTGTTCATGTCACTACTTTGTGTCTTGACATGACACGAGGTATTCGAACGGTTTCCAATTTTCCACAATAAATTGGTGGCGACTCCACAAATGCAAACAACAAAAAGAAAAGCTTGCTTCGCTTTTCGCCTCCGTGGGCCCGCGTCCACAGTTTGGCGACTCCGCTGGGGATAATACACTTACGTCTAGCCAAAAGGGTGAAACTTGAACAAGGTTAGGGAGTAGTTTGTACGAGACAATTGTCGATTTTCATAACTCGGTCTTCCTAGATCGTTTCATTCGGCCTTCCTAGGCCCAACCCAACCCATTCGACTAATCGTCCCGTCTAAACGGTCCTAATTCTTATTTAGGCCCAAGGATGGATAGCGATTGACGTCATCCATACCATGGTACTTACTCTTGTTTGTATCAAGGACTTTCACTACTTAAGGAAATGGACTAGGAATCGGCCTTACTCTTGTTTGGTACGAGCCTCTCCACAGACCTCGAGTTTGATTGTTCGGTATGGTAACCCACCCTTTAAACCAAAACCCTTCTAAATGCACTCAGCATCCCGTTATAATGCCTGTATAAATGCTTGCACCATATGTGATCACCATTTCTAAACAAAACCATGACGATTTTTTTAAAATCAAAATCCCTTTTTTAATGTAAAGAATTTTCGAAACATAGGCCTAATATTAGCGCAAAATCAGTCGAAACTCTGTCCAATTGTCGAGTCAAAATTCGGGCCTCAAAGCCCATTTCAAAACCTCACTTCGGGTCCATTCCTACAACTACACTAAAGTTGACTAGGACCAACACTTTCAAACTTCGTCTTTCCTTCAAAACTCACTTGACACAAGTGGCACACTCCCACTTCACAAGTCTAAACATTTCTCTTGAGTAAGTGTGCTAGAATGGTCGATCGTGTTTTGATTCGTCGTCGATCTCTTATCCAGTTTCCAAGATGCCTGGCACAAGCGAGGTGAGCAACAACCAACCCCCGAATGGTAATGATCAAATCCTAGCCGCACTAGCTCGTCTCCAAGTCACCAAAGATCAAGTGTATGATCGCCTCGACACAATCGAAGGCCGAATATATGCTGTGGAAACGAGGATGCCTCCTCGAGAAAGTGAAGTGTCTGATGAATTCGTGAATAACTTCGGGGACGAAAACCCTCCCGTAGGTATGACTGCAGCTGAGAAACGACTCCAATATTTGGAGGAACAATTGATGTATCTCAAAGGGGATGACATTTATAGGGAGAATAATCGCAAATATGAAGCCGTGAGCTCCAAGTTGCCAACCAACTTCAACATGACGGATATTCCTAAATTCAAGGGGCATGAAAACCCTTTGAACCATATCCGTGCTTTCATGGATTACATGTCTATCAAAGGCATTAAACCCGAGATGTTCTTAAGGATCTTTCCTTCATCTCTTGACACCATCCCAAGACAATGGTTCTATTCTCTAGAGCATAAGAAGATCGCTACCTGGGACGATGCCGCGATTGAATTTGCCAAACAATATGCGGATAATGCTGAAATCCAAGTCAACATGCGCACTTTAGAGGTTCTTACCCAAAATGACAAAGAAGGTTTCACCGACTTCCTAAGTAGGTGGAGGAAGACTAGTACTCAACTTGTCGAACGTCCAGATGAAGCTACCCTTGTGGAGAAATTCGTGGACAATCTAAAGCCCATCTATGCGAGTCATTTGAGGTACCAAAACATTAAGACTTTTAAAGACTTAACCATATTAGGAACAAGGATCGAGGATGACATCCGTAAAGGGCTCTTGTCCAAAACGGTAGGTCGTGGATATCAAGCTCAACAAGTCGTTCTTACGGCTCTACTAGCAAGACTGATGAAGTTAACCTTCTCGAGCCATCAAATAAGAGTACCCCACCAAGAAAATTCACAAATATTGGGGATACATACTCCAATGCTCTAAAGAGACTGATGAAGCAAGGTAAACTTCAACCCATAGGCCCTACACCCGAACCAGAAAATAAATCCAAGTTCTGGGACGAGAATTCGTACTGCGAATACCATAGAGGTAAGGGACATGATACAGAGAAATGCTACAAACTAAAAAATGTACTTCAAGACATGATCGAAGATGGTCGCCTACCGATACCGCCTGGAGCTAAGCCCAACAACACTCAGAATCCTCTTGGAATTCTGGTGATTACAAGTGAAGAATATACCTTAGATTGTTCACACCTCATTTCCCCACTCGAAGATGAAATTCATGCAATAGAGAATGAAGGGAATTACTCTACCATTTCCCCAACCATCACCGATTTCATCGCATGGGCAAGGAGCGTGAATAGGCAAGTCTCGGAATTAGAGAGTGTAGTGGCAACCCTACGTGATCCCAACGCAACACTTAAGGAACATGTGCCACTAATCTTATCCCAAAATGCTACAATGCAAGAAGTAGTAGCCATGGTTGATGAACTAATCGACCAAATTATCCAATTGGAGGCCGAGATCATAAGGATGAGGGAACTCGCTACTATCAATGGAGTATGGGCCGACAATGATGAGGATGAGTATCTCACTGAACACTACCTAGTCAAAGAGATAATCCAAAATAGTGAGGACCAAGATGTGGACCACCTTACTCGTTCGGGACGTCCATATCAAAACACTTCTCAAAATGGTCCCATGACGAATGGTCCAACCAACGTTGTCACACCAAATGATAATGAAGATGACTCTACCGACCATTTACTAAAGGAACTACAGAAGACAAAAGCTGATCTTTCAGCCTGGCAACTAGTGGCAAGCTCATTCCCACATCGCCAAGCTTTACTGCAAGCCTTGGCCAAACTAAATGTGGCACATAACTCCACACCCGATGACGTGGTCAACTTGGTCTTCCAAGAATCACCAAAGCTAAGTAATCCTATTGCTTTCTCGGATGAAGACTTGCCACCCTTTGGTGCTAGTCATAACTCGGCTCTCTACATCACTGTCATTTGCTTAAAAAAGAATGTGCCAATGACTTTGGTAGATGATGGCTCCGCAGTCAACGTCATACCCTTGAAAACGGCATACAAATTGGGCATGAAAGAGTCAGATTGGACCCCTACCAACCAAGGTGTTCGCGCATATGATGGTACACGACGAAAGGTAGTAGGACTTGTTAACCTAACCATAGCCACATGGCCGATTGAACGAAAGGTTAACTTCCAAATAGTGGACATCGAGGCATCCTTTAACATACTTCTGGGAAGACCTTGGATTCACGCTTCCAAAGCGGTAACATCCACCCTCCACCAGAAAATCAAAATCCCACTAAATGGTAAAGTGGTGACGATCACTTCGTCACCCATCAAGGCAATAATCGAAAAGAGGTCAAGTAATCAAGTACTTGCAGATCCATTATATGAACTTGGGGGTTTCCATAGCATAAATGTCATAGAAAGTGAGTTGGCACCCTTATACTTCAATCCCAACTCTAACTTGGTGGTCAACCACATACTCAAATCCCAGGGATACTTCCCGGGAATGCCTTTTAATCCTATCCGAAGAAATACCTTTGCACCCTACAAAGAAGGCAACTCACAAAGAATACCACTTGGATTAGGATATAAACCCACTAAAGAGGAAGTTCTCGAGATGCTCGCTCAAGTTCAAAACCGTAAGAATGTGGGAATCCAAATACGACCCTACCTCCCCACCCTAAATGGATACTTCGTTAGGGAAGGAAGTCAAGAACCCTTTCACGGATTTCCCGAACCTTGGCACTATCTCGAAAGGAAGCTAGCCGGAATCGAGATCTTTCACGATTGCTACTTCATTCCTCCAGAAACGGTTCCTACCGTCAAGCTCCTTGCTTAGACGAACAAGCTATTAGCCTTTCATTTGGGGAAGACCGATTTGTTAGAGCCGCGCAGGATGAGATCATTACCATGATACTTCAAGACGATCACTTCAACCCTACCGCGTTAATCACAGAAACCAACACCAATCAGCAGAAAGGATGGAGAAAGTCGATCAAGTGGACAAATAACCAAGGAAGACTCTTCAAGCTCACCACTGGAGAAGGAGAGATGTTCAAAGGAGAACTAGAAGACGATGAATTCGAGTCAGAGTCAGAGTCGGAGTCTAGAGAAGTTCCTAGAGAGTCTCCTCCTGTCGTCATTCCCATTCCCCTTGTTTTCCCTAGCTTAGCATCAAGTATTAACAGTAGTTCGGGAAATGTCTCGACGGCTATCCCTTTACCGCCACTGACTACAGAACAGATGGCGTCTTTGTTCCAACTTTTCTCAAACTTTAATATGAATAAATCAGGTTCTGCTTACCCTTCGTGTTATTTTGAATGCAATTCTGTTTACGATGATACTGAGGATGACCTAGACCCAGACTCGATCGAAATACCTCCCTACATAGCCAAATAAATACTACAAGAGGGGGAAGGGGGACCAGTACTAGAAAACACTGAACCCATCAACGTAGGAACCGAACTAGAACCCCAAGAACTTAGGATAGGAACGACCTTGAGCTCTACCGAAAGAGCCAGTTTCATAGATCTCCTACACGAGTTCAAATATGTTTTTGCTTGGTCCTACAAAGACATACCAGGGATCGACAGGGACATTGCAGAACATAGAATCCCAATCAGACCAGGTTTCAAACCCGTAAAACAGAAGCTTCGTCGAATGAGGACAGAATGAGCTCTCAAGATCAAAGAAGAAGTCGATAAACAACAAAGTCGGGTTCATCAAAGTTTCCGAGTACTCAGACTGGGTAGCTAACATATTACCCGTACCCAAAAAGGATGGGAGAATCCGTGTTTGTTTTGATTTTAGAGACTTAAACAAAGCGAGTCCTAAAGATGACTTTCCTCTACCACATATCGACATATTAGTGGATAACATAGCAGATCACGCGCTATTGTCCTTCATGGATGGTTACGCAGGATATAACCAGATCAAGATGGCCATAGAAGATATGCATAAGACGGCCTTCGTCACTCAATGGGGCACCTATTGCTACACGATTATGCCGTTTGGGTTAATCAATGCCGGAGCTATATACCAACGCACCGCAACTACGCTCTTACATGACATGATGCATAAAGAAGTTGAGGTATACGTAGATGATATGATTGTCAAGTCCAAGGATAAAGAGGGGCACATTGCGAACCTTCGCAAATTCTTCTCAAGGCTACGAAAGTACAACATGAGACTCAACCCTCAGAAATGCGCATTCGGGGTAACATCTGGTAAACTCCTAGGATACGTTGTTAGCCAACGAGGAATAGAAATAGACCCTTCCAAGATCAAGGCTCTAATCGAAATGCCGCAACCTCAAATAGAGAAAGAAGTTAGAGGATTCCTGGGTAAGGTGAAATACATAAGTCAATTCATATCAAAACTCACCATGATCTGTGAACCTATCTTCAAGAAGCTCAAGAAAACAGATCACACCATGTGGGACGATGACTGTCAGAAGGCTTTCGACCAAATCAAGGAGATACTAGCCAAACCGCCAGTGCTCATGCCACCTCAACGAGATCAACCTCTTGGTTTGTATCTCACGGTAACCGAAATAGCCATGGGCGCCATGCTAGCTCAAACCGTAGGAAAAGAAGAAAGAGTTATCTACTACCTTAGTAAGAAGTTCTTGGAGTACGAGTGCAAATACACACCACTCGATAAGACATGCCTCGCTCTTGTATGGGCAACGAAGAAGCTACGCCATTATATGATTAGCTACTCCGTCAAAATATACTCCAAAATGGATCCTGTCAAATACCTCTTCGAAAAGCCCGTTCTCAATGGACGCCTAGCAAGATGGACTTTGATGCTCTCAGAATTCGACCTCAAGTATGTACCTCTGAAAGTTATAAAAAGGCGCGCCGTTGCCGAGTTCTTCGCAGAAAATCCCATCAATGATGCACAAACGATAGACACCTGGTCGTTTCCGGATGAGGATATACTCCAAACCGATGTAGACTCCTGGGACCTTTATTTCGATGGAGCATCGAACTTAAGAGGATTTGGAATAGGAGTGTTGCTCATTTCTCTTGAAGGCGAGCATAAACCAATCTCTGTCAAACTCGACTTCGAGGTGACAAATAACGACGCTATGAGAATCGAAGCTTGTCTCATTGGATTACAAGCAGCAGTAGGTTTAGGCATCAAGAATCTTCGAGTACATGGAGATTCATCTTTGATCATCAACCAAATTACGGGATCTTGGAAAATCCGAAATGAAAGCTTAGCACCTTATCAAGCAAGAATAGACCAAGTTGCCCAATTCTTCGATCAAGTAACCTACCTACACCTACCTCGAGAGGAGAATCAATTTGCAGATGCTCTTGCAAAACTTGCATCTTTGATTAATATGCCGGATAGCATGGTAGAAATGCCTTTATGCATCGAACGACGGTCAGAGCCAGCTTACGTACACCAAATCACTAATGAAGAAGAAATCACAGAGGAACCTTGGTTCCAAGTGATCCTAAACTTCAAACTCAGCGGCACCTATCCACCGGATATGGACAAAAGGGGACAACGCGCTATACGCTTACTAGCTTCCCAATACGTTCTCATGCAAGGAGAGTTATACAAAAGAACACCTCTTGGTGTAATCCTACGTTGCCTTGATCATTCACAGGCACGGAAAGTGATGGAAGAAGTTCATGATGGAGAATGCGGTCCTCATATGAGTGGACCCATGATGGCGAAGAAAATAACACGTTTGGGGTATTATTGGACCACAATGGAATCCGATTGCATCAAATATGTAAGACATTGCCACAATTGCCAAATCTTCGGGAATGTGCAACATGTCCCTCCTTCATTGCTTTACACCATGACATCTCCTTGGCCATTTTTCGCTTGGGAATTGACATCATCGGCAAGATCACTCCAGTCGGAACAGGAGGTCACTGTTTCATCCTCGTGGCAATCGATTATTTCACCAAATGGGTAGAAGCGGCTTCCTACACTAGTCTCACGGCCAAAAATGTAGCAAAGTTCATACAAACCAATATCATCTGTCGATACGGCTGCCCACATGAGAACATTAGTGACAATAGATCACATTTCCAGGCTGAGACTGAGCAATTGCTAGCCAAGTACAAAATCAAGCATCACCATTCCTCTCCATATAGACCACAAACTAATGGTGCGGTAGAGGCGACAAACAAGAACGTTGTCACAATTCTCAAGAAAATGATTGACAACTATCGAGATTGGCCAAGCAAGATACCTTTTGCTTTATGGGGATACCGTACATCTGTTAGGACACCCACTGGGGCCACCCCTTTCTATTTGACCTACGGCATGGAAGCTGTACAACCAGTCGAGCTAGAAATACCATCCTTGCGTATTTTACTCGAAAGTCAAATCCCAGAAGCCGATTGGAAGAGGGATAGATATGAAGAACTCATCCTCCTAGATGAACGTAGACTACATGCATTACATAATGTGCAAACATATCAGGCACGTATCAAACGAGCCTTTAACAAAAGGGTTAAGCCAAGGAACATCAAAGAGGGAGACTTGGTCCTCAAATCAATTAGAGCTCTTTTACCTGTCGATCCACGAGGAAAATTCAAACCCAATTGGACCGGGCCATTTCTAGTCAAGTCCATACTCCCAGGGGGCGCGGTTAGAATAACAGATTTAGATAGGAATGAATTTGCCAACCCGACAAACCTCGACCAACTGAAACGTTACTATGCCTAGAATAGGAGCAAAGAACGCGCCTCGCGTAACCTCACGTGTCGCTTCTGTGGCACGAAATAAACGGCCCCTGACCAAGCTAAAATAAGCTGATGTCACCTTGCTCTTGCATTTTGACTATTTGTCATCCTCATATCATCAAATAAACTGAATTGCACTTTGAGAGTAAGTAAAAAGCTCATGCTTATTTTCTAAGTTCATTACAAGCTCTTGCTTAGAACAATTATTCTTTTACATTTACTTGAACTACGCGCAAGGGTTTGATTTCAGTTTTTAAATGAATACGTAGGCAATCCTTCACAGGATACAACCTATCCATTATTTTAAATGTAAATAGAAGGACATTTGCAATTGCATTCGGAATTCGACAAGAATAATAATAGAAAATCACAACGGTTTCATAACCAATCAACCTCTTTTATTTCATTTCTTTTAATAATAATAATATGCCACATAATAGAAATAAAGCAAAAAAAAAAAATAGGCTAGGATTCTAAAAACCCCACCTTCTTATTACAATAATAATAATAATAAATAATAATAAAGACTTAGGCTATTCTTCCATTTTCCCTTTGCCTTTGTCATTTTTATCATATTTCTTGTCCCGACCTCGAGCCGGACGCTCTTGCGCCACTTCAGACCTAATCACTAACGGTCTCTCTCGCAGTCTAACCTTGCCATTCTTGTCAACCACCTTTTCCACGACAGGAGAAGTCCTCGGTTTCTTCGAAGGATGAACAACTCGAAACCCGGCTACTTCCTCTCCCTCAGTCGGATGCTTCTCTTTCTCCTTTTCTACATCACGAACCTTGTAGTCAACAGGCTCGCGCTTCCTCAATCTCTCACGCTCCTCCGGAGTAGTAGCTTTCCTCCACCGCATATAGGAATCCGACACCCATAGAGCACTAACAGAACAGTTCAAGAACCACATATTTCTTTGAGCCCATTTGATGGCCCATTCTCTCCGGCTCTCAGTAGTAAGCGCCACGACAGTCTGCGAGACGGTGTCAAGCTTCAGAATCATCTGCTTCAATCCAACCTGCCTCATCAACCTCTCCGGGAAGATGCATATCATAAACTCCAAGCCAGGAATGCGCACAGATCGGGTAGGATCCAAGGATGATACTCCCGTGACAGATTTGAGATGCCACCATGGCACAATCCATCTAATCAAGGGGCCATCATCACTCTTCAATTTGTTTTCCCAATAGTTGCAGACTCGAGTAAAATCCACCATGTAGAGCCTAGTCCTCATCGCAATTGAGCGAGTATGATAAGCAGGAACATTAGCTGGGGGCTCGATCAATCGAAGACGCTCCATAAGCCAGACCTACCAAAAAGCAGGTATTAGAATAAAAAAAAGAAGAGAAAAAAAAAAAAACGAAAAAAAAAAAACGAAAAAAAAATAAATAAGAGAATTATATTCTTTTACCTGCAAAATAATGGGACTTCCCAAATAAGGAAGGTCGCGGTTGGCTTTCCTGTTATCTAACCCCAACAGGATCTCTCCTAGACACATGCAAGCTGGGCTCCTGCGCAGCTCCATTTGCTCAATTAGGCTCAGATAACGAGGATCACCTCACAAATCCTCATCCACATGCCCTTGAAGGACATATACATGTAGTAGGCAAAACCCTAATGCCCTTCGCCTGGCAACATAAGAAATAATGTGATCTGCCCTGTTTATGAATCGATCAATGAAGTCCAACATTCGCACTCTCTTTGAGGTCACAAGATGGTCAACCTCAGCTCTTGTCAACCCAAGAAAATCTCTAAACTTATTCTTATACCCTTGAGAAGTAGAGGGTATAGCAGGCAAATGTTCCGGGTCCCAACCACCAATCGCAGCAATTTCTTCAGGAAATGGGCAAATTTCGCCTCCGGGGAAGGCAAATACGTGATAATTCGGGTCCCAATAATCAAGACAAACATCCAAGAACGGTTTGACCACCTTGATCAGCTTCAAACTCAAGATCGATCCAAAATTATAGGCGCCCATGTCGTGTTTCTCCACATTGGAGAACTCATTTGTCCACTCCTTCAGACGAATTTCAAGAGTATTCATGATGTATGCTTATTTTGAGAGCTTTATGTAATAAGACGAAGGAAAGACGGAAGAATTATGTGAATAAAACCTCCCTCGACGTCTCTATTTATACTAAAAGTTGTTTCCTAAAATCTGTCAGGACAGATGCACTGAGGAAGAGGCGCAGCACTTGCTGCGCCTCTTCATAGGGACGCAACTCCTGCTCCGCCTCTTCCTCAGCCTCCTTTCTGTGATTTTCCGCGTTGAATCTTTCCTAATTCCTCAAAGAATAATTTCTTATTCATACGGGTTATTATTTTGGTAAATCCGTCAAATTACCATGTTTCGTGTCTCCTAATTCCACGAGCACGCATTTCGAGGCGATATCGACATTTTCGTCATTTTAGCACACTTATCCATTTCTTTTTTTAATTTTCTTTTTGGGGAATCATTTCACCAATTTAATTTAACAATCATTTTCAAACGTATACATTTCTTTTTAATTTTCTTTTTTGGGGAATCATTTCACTCCCATTCCACATTTCAAACTTACATGTTTCTATTTTTTCCTTTTTTTTAGGGTTTGCATTTTTTGCATTTCCGAGTCGTTGTTTTGCGCTACTTTAGGCCATGTGTACAAATGTATATTCTATGTGAATTTCTGTGTAAATTTCGGCAGCATGACGGCATAAACCGTCATCTACCAAATTTGTTCAAAGCTAACCTGCAGGTACATACAAAACAAACATCAACAAAGGGACTCAGGCCATCATATATACAACCAAGAGGGAATATGTACACCAAACTGGGGGCTCGAGCCCGAAAAAAAATCCGAATGTCCAAAATGTGGGTCCTAAAAATGTGCAAAATACAGTCGAGGACAAAAAAACAACAAGCAAACTACTGCTGGTCGCCGCCTAGCTCAGCAACTCTCGCCTCGAGAGCAGCAACCTCGGCGTCACGGACCTCGAGCTCCCTCAGCAGGCGAGCTGTTTCCTCCCGAGACTGGGCTAGCTCTCGCTCCAGGTCGCTCTCTCCCTTCAAACTCAACAATTGGCTCTTGTCAATCATTTCAAGCAAGCAAACAATAAGGAAAGTTAGAAAATTCAAAAAAGGAAGTAAACGGAAGGTTCATACCTGACGCCATCGGCCGCCAACAAGTGCCTCGATGGCAGTAGCTCGCAGCCGGTTGGCTACCCTCCACAAAGCCACGAACCGGGATGACGCAACCTGCATTTAAAAAAGAAGAGATTCTTAACGATTGGACAAACTCAAGCAAATGTGTTCTTACACAAAACTATACAAGTTAGGAGGCTTACCCTCCGAATCAGATGCTGCCACTCGTCCAAGCCAGCATCCGTCACAGCCACGCCAAAGTCGCGCAGCTTGGAGATCGTCGTCCTCCCCGTCGCGTCAGTGTACTCGAGAGTCGCGGGGTACTCTGGGGGCTCGATGCCCGCCGCCTCGACCTCCTGCAAAGTCAAAATGATTTCCATTAACCGATGATCATTCATAGTGTTTTCAAAATGATCAAAAGAAGGGTAAAACACTTACCACGACTGGCCAGTACGCCAACCTCCTGTAGAGGAACACCGAGTATTCCTCACCAGAAAGAAGGAGGGCGTCGCCGCCCACGCCTGCAAAGTCAGCCTCTCTCTCAGCATCGGAAGGCTCCCTGAACATCGTCCGAGGAGGATCGATGGGAACCGTTAAGACATCCCGAGAGCACTGTCGAGCCAAACGCTCGCCCAAGTACCACACAGGACCCATCGACGTCCTCAGCAGCAACCGGCTCGAGCTGCTAGGTCAAAGGACCTCAGCCACAGAGGAAGGAGCGCCAGCGTAGTCCACCCAAGGCCTGGACACCCACTAGGAAAAGCAAACGAAGGAGTCATTCTTATGATCAGTTCTAAAAAGAAAGTAATGAAGAAAGACAAACAACGCAAGGTGAATTACTCACGCCGTCCAACTAAAGAGCGTTCACCTCCCGTCGACAGACGTCGTGAAAGGAACGCCGGCTCCTCGTGCGGCACATCACCCAATCCCTCACAACGGGATAGGCCCTCGCCACCGGCTCCGTCCTCTTGGGCGCGAGGCTCGAAAAGTAGGAGTACACCCACGCCTGTAAAACAAGATAATCAATAACGATCTTTTGTGATTCGATAAGAAAAGGAAATGATCTTTCATGAAATGAAATGAGGGCTCATACCTCCAACAACAGTCCAGGGCCAACAGCGGCAGGAGAAGTCCCCTTCTCCATCAACTCCGGACGAACCATGGCCCTCATAAAGTGAATGAGGACCGTAAAACCAGCAGTGACCCAGTCCCAACGGCCTAGGTCGCTCAGGTCAGAAAGAAAGGGAAGGAGCTTCGTCGATAGCCTCTCTCCCTTGTCTCCGAGGTAGATCGAAGACAAGAACCACCAGAGCCACAAACGGACTCTCTGCTCTGCAGTACAGGGAGGAGGAGCCATCTCCCTCCCATCGATCACCACCGACGTTGGGGTCTTCCCCGTAAAATAATCCTGAACGTAAGAACTAGGCACCAATCCGGGTACCGCAGCAGCCTTCGGCATCAAGTTCCAGCCGATCAATCTCCTAGCCTCGGCCGAGTCTACCCTCATGGTTGTCTCCGGCCACTCCACCACCTCGGTCCCACACGGCAAGCCAGAAATCATGCCGTAATCCTCCAACGTAACCCCAACCTCACCAAAAGGTATGTGAAAGGTAGAGGTCGTGTCCCAAAACCGATCCAAGAAAGCTCGTACCAGGCTGAGGTTAGCCCGAAGCTTCCTCTTCGTGATATCCCTCCAAGCCTGTACCAAGGCACCGAACGCTCCTCGCTCGATGATGGCTCGCTCCTCAGCTGACAGCCTCTCGTAGCATCCCATCGCTGTCGTGTAGACCGAGAACGATCTGATGTTCCCGGCCTCCTATTTTGATTCGAAATAAGAGCTATATTTTGCTTGAATGAAGAAGAACAGGAATAACAAATGGAAATGAAAGAAGATATGTGAAGAGTGATGAGTTCGAGTTACCAAGCTCTTCACCGTCCGGTAAGACAGGTGACCCTCTGCAGCCCAAAGTAGGTGCCTGTTGTCCCAAGTCTCAGCCCACGCTAGTGCTCCCCTCAGCTGGCGACCACCTCGTCCAACATTGGCCCATCTCGGGGCCTCCTCCTCCTCAAGAACCTCGTCCTCAGCAGCCGTCACCGCAACGGTGAAAGCCTGCTCTAACGCCTCCTCAAGCGAACGAGAAGGGTCAAGAGTGGTGTCCACATCCATGGGAGCTCTCCCAGACGTAGAAGCCTCATCACCTGCAAAATTAAAGTGAATTTAGGCCGCGTCAAATGCCGACAAGCCTTAATTAGGGGATTTTCGAGTTTTCAAAGCTCCGAAATCGCTCTTTTCTCGCCATCTTTGGCAATTTTCCCACAAACCCGTCCACTCATGTGGTAATTTGGGTCAAGTCAAGCCTAAGTTGAAGCCTAGTCATGGGTTTGAGTCGGAATTTCGACAGCATTTCGTTATAACGGCGATTATGCCTTAGAAAAGTGTACTGAAAAAGCCGTCACAAATCAAAATTATGAGATTGTAGGAAGTTTACCCATCATACAAGGATTCCAAGTATCAAGTTTCGTCACAAATGGGCAATCCTAAGGCTATTTTCGAAGTGATTTACGGTTTAGTTGTGAGACCGTCACAATTTCACTCAAATGCTCAAAACTTAACGAAAATTCAAAACAAATACATGGTTATGATCCTTATACTACCAATTAGCCATTTCCAAAGTCAATTTTGCAAGGCAAAATCATTTGGGGGAAAAGCCCCAAATTTTCGACATAATTAGGGTTAAAAACCCTAAATTGTCTGTCCAATTTGATCAATTATGGAAGATTAATGCAAAAATAATACACATACCTCGATTAGTCATGGCAAATGCAAGTTTTTGATCAAATTTTGACGAGAAATGGTTGGAATTTGAGAGAGGAATGGATGATTTTGTGTTTCGAAATAATGAAACAAAACCCCTGTTTCATCGGGTTTTTACTCAGGAATGCCACACCCAGTAAAAGACGCAGCAGGTGCTGCGCCTCTTCCAAGAGACGCGGCTCCTGCTGCGCCTCTTCCTCAGTTTCCCTCCATATGAATTTTTGAAGCTTCGTTATAAGTTCGTTATTTGTGGGCCCATCTTTGGTGCGCCTCTTCCTCGATGCCATATCGTATATTTGGTCCGTTTGATATTTATTCTTCGACCGTACCTGCATTTCCAAGCCAACTGCAAACTGTCACCATATTTTTTACCAAGACCTTGCTTGTCACAACGAGCGAGTATTCTCTGACAGGTGTTTCGACACACCTTTATTATATTCCCCCAGCGAGAGTTCACGACAGACAATCGTCCCTCTCGAGACATGGAGATAAGTTCCCGATTATGTTCCCTCAGCGAGTTCACGACAGACAATCGTCCCTCTTGAGACATGGAGATCAACATCGACCCCAAGTTCTTCCGAAGTTTGTTTGAAGCCGCCCCAAGCAGATTTCTCCCAGCAGTTCCTGACTACGTCCTGCTGCCTCTCTTCCGATATCGCGTTTTGTTTCCCCTGGAGTTTCAAGGAATTTCAGGTATAGTCTCTTCTTATGGCTGGCGAGCTTCCTTACGTAGTCTAATGGACTATAAACGACCCTCCTCGGAAGTCGACAGACTCTAAAATGTTCCCGACGATAGGTCCTTGGCTCAGACCCCTTGAGCCGCCTCGCGTCGCCTTAGTCGTCAGGTTGTAATATTCGATTGACCTGATGGCTATACTTTGACTTTTACCTTGTCCAAGCCTTAGTCAAAGTGGGGGCTCTGTAGACACCTCGTTTCTGCACCTCCCGCAAACCACCCGGTGATGATTGGGCCGCATGTTTGGTATACGGAACGATTTGTGACAGTTCGTAAGTTTATCGTCAAGTGATCACTCAAACACTTGTGTCTAACTCTTAATTGTCATCTACGCGCCGATACGGTCGTTTTGGTAGTAATTAGAGTACATTTGGAGTCCGGGTCAGAAACCGTCTTCATTTTCTAATAACCGTTTAAAATGCCGAGTCAGAATATTCTGAAATGTTCCGGATATTTCTATTCCATATTTTCTAATCTTTTAATCTTTAGTAAAATATCTCCCGTAATATTCACACAAAATATTAAGGAAACGAGAATTAATCCGTTATTCCATAATAGAAGCGCGGAAATCTTTCTTCCGCAGGAGGAACCCACTATGGAAAGGACGCAGCAAGTGTTGCGCCTCTTCCAAGGGACGCAGTGCCTTCTGCGCCTCTTCCTCAGTCCTTTTCTGCGTATTTTTCGTATCTTTTCGAGATTCACTTCCAAATTTTCTCCGAAAACCCTAACTTCCTTCGCGTGATTAGTATAAATAGAGACCTTCGGTCTCACATATTTTTCACACGAGTGTCCGCCCTTCTCTTCTCCCTTTGCATTCTAGACCACGTTCTTACTTTTTGGCATCTACGTGCTTGAACATTCGACCACGTAAGCTCGGACCTTTCTGAGTACCAGCCTCGTTTTGCATAACCTACCAATTTGACCAACTCTACACATCAATCAACTTTAATCAATCTTATTCGTTTTCCTCCTAGAGGGCACTTTCGTCGTACGTTCGAGTTGAGCATCACTAAAGGTTAACTTAATTCATCTCGTTTTGTCAAACATGTAAGTCTGAGGGTGTAAATCCTTCTTTTATTTATTGTTATTTATTATTGTAACACAATTGTAAGATTTATGTCGGAAATACTCTTGTTAGAACACATTTGGTTGATGATGCCAAGTTTCATTTGTTATTTAATTGTTTGCCTCTTAGTTAAATTGTTTAACAAAATTGAAGCTATTGATGATCAATCAAAGAGTCCACAAGCTAATCAACGTAACAAGATGATCAAGATGAAGGCAAGACAAGAAAGCCCATTGCCTAGAATGAATGTTGTAAACGAGGTAGTTAAACATATCCTCTTTATGCATAAGTGATTGCAAAACCATGCAACAGTTCCTGTGACTTTTGCACTATGGTTTCTGGTACTAACGTATGGAGAATTTTCGGAAAAATTCATAAGTGTTTAAAATCTTTCAAAAGGTTTTATTGTTTTCTAAAGGATACCATTTTTCCAAATCTGAAGAACAATTGAGAACAAAAAGGATATTCTTCCCAGCCAAATTAAAGATGCCAATCCTATTAATGCAAGTGGATTTTCATGCTAAAAATGGGTCTTTTGCTTTTTCCATTTTGGGCGAAATTGTGAGTTCCCATAAATTTTATGGGAAACACTCTTTGCTTTGGAAAAATGCAGCTGCCTTGAGCCTTGCAACCTGATTGTTTCTCTTTATTTTTAAATGATAAACAACTTACAAACCCATGGACATTAGAGTGTAGAAGTGTTAAGATCCTTCTCTTACACACTTCCTTTCTCTATAAATAGCCACTTCATTTATCATTTATTGCAAGACTTTTCAGAACACTCATTGTAAAACATTTGCAAAATCATTTCAGCATTTTAAGCTTTGTTCTTCAAATATTTGCAAAACCGTTTTCTGTTTTCAAAAGTCTTCACTTGTTTTTCAAAGCTGTAAAATCTCCAAGTATCAGTTCGCTAAACTGTTGCATAAAGAATATGTTAAATGATTCTCGTGTTTAGGTCTTAATTGTAATCTCCATGTTCTTAAGTGAACCACTGAGATTCTGACTCTGTAAACTGTTGAGATAGAACTTTAAGTCTTGAAGCGGAGTAGCTTTGAGCAAGGGAAAGTCTTGAAGCGGAGTAGCTTGAAGCAATTGCAACCGGAGTAGGTTGGCGAGTTATTTTCATTGTAAGAGGTTTAGTTAAGTTTGAGTAAATTTCTAAACAAGCAATAAAATAACGGTTGGACGTAGGCTCCGGAGTAGGAGCTGAACCAGTTTTTAAAACATCGTCTTGTTTGTTTATTTACTTTTACATTCGTTTATCCTTTGCATTTTTATCTACCTATCTCGTTTCCAGTGCTGTGTAACAATTCATCATACTGTTGCATAGACCTGCTGTACCGTTTGTGAACTTACAATCCATTAAGTTTCTCAAACTCGTACCTAATAGATCTTACTTGTGTTAGTCATTAACCAAGTAAACGAGAAAATTTTTAAAAGGTACACCTAATTCACCCCCTCCCCCTCTTAGGTGTTTATCGATCTTAACCCTTCAATTGGTATCAGAGCCTCGTGCTCTTGATATTGGTTAAAACCAAAGAGTTGATCCTATAGTTATGGACGATTCAAAACATACTAAGTTTCCCATCTTTAAGGGGGAAAACTATGCTTGGTGGAAACACCGCATGGAGCACTATGTCAAAAGTGCGGACTACGAATGTTGGTTGATCATTCAAAATGGTCCCCTCAAAATTGAGATGACTAATGCCGATGGCACTAAGTCCCTCAAAAGTGAGGACAAATATGTTGAAGCCGATTATAGGAAAGTCGAGAAAAACTCTAAAGCCATGTCCATCCTTCAATATGGCATCGGTGAACAAGAGATTAACCGGATATCCGGATGTGACTCGGCAAAGGAAATTTGGGACACTCTTAATCTTGCTTATGAGGGAACGTCACAAGTCAAAAAGTACCGTGTTGATCTTCTCATGCAACAATATGAGATGTTCAACATGGGAAGAGATGAGTCAATTAATAGTTTGTCTTCACGCTTCTCTAGTATTGTTAATGACCTCAAGAGTCTAGGTAGAAATTTTGAATCCGAGGGTTTAGTCCGTAAAATCCTTCGTAGCCTATCTGAAAAATGGCAACCGAAGGTTACGGCTATTGAGGAAGCTAAAGACCTTTCCTTGCTGTCCCTTGATGAACTTATGGGCTCACTCATGGCTCATGAGTTAACTCTCATGAAGCGCTCTAGTGAAAGCTCTAAAGGGAAAGGACTCGCTCTCAATGCTCTCTCAAGTGATGAGGAGGATGAAGATGACGAGTTTGCAATGTTGACTAAAAACATTGTTGGCATGATTAATGGTCGAAACTCACAAAGGTCAAACAACTATACTAGCAAAAGACGTTTTCCCAAAAGAAGATCTAGTTCCACTATGGGTTGCTTCAAATGTGGTGACAACGGTCACCAAATAAAAGAATGTCCTAAGTGGAATGACATCAAATCTAAAGAAAAGCGTGATTTTGCTAAAAGAGAATACAAGAATGAAGTAATGATGACCATTTGGGGCATGTCCGATTCCGGTGAGGACGATGTCCTTGAGGAAGAATTAGACGCCAAAATGTGCATCTCTTCTCAATCAATCAATGATGTTCCAAAGTCAACAAAGAAACAAAATGTCAAATGTCTTATGGCTCACTCCGTGAACTCGATTGATTCGACAATGAGGTAAATAAGCTCAAGAAAAAGGTTCGATCTTTCTCTAAAGACAAAGTTTGTCTCCTCTTAGACCAATTCATTGATAAGTGTCGTGTCCAAAACAATAAATTAGAGGCTATGCAAACTGAAATTGAAGACATAGCCGAAGAAAATGTTGGTTTGAAAGAACGTCTAAATGAGGTTGATCAACCTAGTACATCATTGAGTCTTGAAAAGGAGATTAAAAAGCTCCGAAAACAGAATTTGTTTCTTGCTAAAAGGGTTGATGAAACGCATGCAACAGAATGAGCACCGCACCTTTGTTGCATCCGTGTCTAACAAAGGAGATGAGTCCTCGTCAAAACCGTGTCCTCACTAACAAAAGAACGTGACCAACTCTTGATTGATCTTGCAACATGCGAAATTCAAAAAGATGATCTTGTCAAAATTCTTTGAAATGTTGAACGACGAGTCAAGTCATGTTAAAAGTGCTTTAGATCGAGTGCAAAAATCAAACGATGACCTTCTTGTTCAAATTGAAACTCCAAAAAAGGCTGAACAAATCCATGCAACAGATGATGCAACTGTTGCATCCGAGTCTAAAAGGGAAATTGAGACTCTCACAAAACATGTGTCCTCGCTAATTAAGGAACGTGACTCTCTGCTAGTTGACCTCACTTTGTGTAAAAGAGATAACAAGCAACTTGAGCAAATTGGTTTATTGCTTAGTGATGAAGTAAGACATGCTAAATACGCTTTCGACAAAGTAGGTCAACTAAATCTTAATCATCTTGCTAAAATTGATACATTAACCAAAGAGCTAGATGAGGCTAAGATGTTTCACCTAAAATGGGAAGGAAGTCAGAATGTTTTAAAATTTCCTCTAAAACAGTCCTAAGAGTATGAAAAGCTTGCAAAGAATGTTGAACTTGGTTTCAAATGCAACAAGAGCACGCACCTTTGTTGCATCCGAAACCAAGACCCAAGCAAAATCGATTTTAGAAGACGAAAGTCGTTGGACTTCCCGATTTTATTATTTGCAACTACTGTGGTAATACTGGTCATGAGCTTAACAATTGTGAAAAGAGAAAACGTGACCTAGAAAAGAACACTAAATTAGCTAAAAAGGTATGGATCAAGAAAGACTTGGTGAAACAAGCTAGTGTCAAGAAGGGACCCAAACTTGTTTGGGTTCCCAAACTAACTGTTTGATCTTGTATAGGCATTAGTGGGAGGCAGCAGCAATTGGTACTTAGATAGTGGATGCTCTCGTCACATGACGGGAGAAGAAAACCAATTCCTCTCGCTAGAAGCCTACAAAGGTGGCATGGTAACAACAAACGAGGTGAAATCATTGGTATTGGAAAAGTTGGTAAGTCAAAGTCACTATGTGTCGACAAAGTGTTGCTTGTCAAAGGTTTGAAACACAATATTTTAAGCATTTCACAATTGTGTGATTGAGGTAACATTGTTGAATTTCATGCTAGTATATGTAGAATACTTGATGGTAAAACTAGAGAGTTAATTCTTGAAGGTAAGCATGTCAAAGATGTGTACATGACTAACCTATGCTCATTGTCGGGTCAAACTTTATCATGTATGAGTGTCCACAAAAATAACCCTTTGCTTTGGAATAAAGGGACCTCCCCAAACCGACCATGAAATGGGAGGTTGCTAAGGCCCGGAAAATCGTCTCAGGAAGCTAATCCAAGTCAACAATACTCGGTCAAGAGGAATAGTATCTGATCGAGTAGAATGGGCGCACAAAACTGCTCGATCGAATGGAATTTAGGTCGATCGAGTGGTTTCTCATCCTGCAGGTGGTCGATCGAGTGGTTTAATCACTCGATCGAGTGAATTCATCAGCAAAAGTGCTCGATCGAGTAGAATGACTACTCAATCGAGTGGTCCTCGGTGTAATTCCTACAAAACGCAATAAAAACAACCCGCAACTAACATAAACAAGCTTAACTGAGACCGTCTATGGTACAAAAACCATTTATTACAACTTAAATGAAATAAAATGCAGAATAAAATCGTCGGGTTGCCTCCCGGGTAGCGCTAGCTTCAGTCAGGTCCCAGCTCGACCTTCTTTTCTTCGAGCCTCTCTAATTAGTCACAATCAAAACAGCTCAAAGCGCGCAGCATTAAATCGTACATCTGCGCTTGTGCTACACAAAAGCATAAGTAGCACCATAGTGGAATAAAAGTATAGGAATTAAAAATGTTTAACCGTTTAAGTCTAACAAATTTCCTATGTGAGTTCCTAAATTTATCCACAAAATATAGGAGTGCGGGAGCAATTGTCAATAAGGTAGGGCCCCGTGTTAGATTAACAGTTTTGAAATGATGAGGACGGTGAAAAATCGTTAAATTACGCGTCCACATGTGAGAGGGTATAGCATTAAAAGAAATAGCACGAGTCAAACGAGGCATTATACTATTAAAACAAACAATAATAAAATTATCGTTTACTACCTCAGGTTGGTCGCTCTCAATGACGGAATCATAGATAAAAGAGTTTATTACCTCTTCCGTGCTAGGAGCAATTACCGGCTCAGCTGTCCTTTCGTCGCCCTCAGTGGAATTCAGCCCATAAATCTCAGCTTCAAGTGTATCCGACTCAGCTTTGAATAAGGGAGATTCACCGTAACCGTCATCATCGTCAAAATCGTCATCCGAAGTGAACCCAAGTGACGAATCAAAGCTCCCCATGGCCAATTCAGTCGATCGAGCGGAATAATCACTCGATCGACCACCTTCCTCCCGCATTTCACTCGATCGAGTAACAAAATCACTCGATCGAGAACTATCCTCCTGCATTTTACTCGATCGAGAAGAGATATTACTCGATCGAGGACTTTCTTCTGGAAATTCACTTGATCGACTACTTTCAGTTACTCGATCGAGTGATTCTTCTTGCATAGGGCTGAAATCTTCGTGTGAGGCATTGAAATAAGATAGAAACTCGTCATCCGAGTCATAGGGGTCATCCTCAGCATTGGGTAACATGGTTTCCTCAGGGGAAAGACCGCTCTCAGCAAGGTATACCTCTTCTTCTTGCATCACAGCTGCTAACTGAGCAATGTCAGTTTCGAGCTTAAGGAATCGAGCGTCCATATTTTTATTGCTTTCTTGCATTTGTGATATAAGCGTTCCCATTGAATATGTCAGCTCCGCGATTTCTTCTATCTCCATCTCAGCTGCTAACTGAGCAACTACAGACTCGAGCTCATCAACTCGCGAGTAGAATTGTCTATCATAATCTTGCTGAGCTTGCATTTGAGATGCAAGTGTCTCCAATAAAGATTTCAGCTCCGCAAATTCTTCTTCTTGTATATCGGGAGGATTTTGTTGCGGTGGCCATTGATAGGATGGATGTGGCGGCACAACTACAGCTGCATTGTGCTCAGCAGTACCACATCCCCAAGATTTCTTCCTTTCCCAACTAGCAGGTTTTTCAGCTTGGGCTTCAAACTGAGCAATTAGTCGGGAGACAGATGTCATCTTGGCAAGAGGGATCAAAGGTACTCAAGCCTTCCCTTCGATAATCTCCCTCAGTAGCCTGTCTAATAAACCTGTAGGCCTATCAAAACAGCACTAAAGAAAAAGATAAGAACGGCCTCAAGGTACTTAGTCTTCCCTTGAGGCGAAAAGACAAACAGAAATAAAACAGATAAAAAGCGTCGCCTCCCCGGCAACGGCGCCAAAATTTGATACGGTCGTTTTGTACCAAAAATAAATACCTAAGTTACTACTAACAGAAGTCAGCGGTAAGTAGGGTCGATCTCCACAGGGAGGCTAAGTTGCTATCTATCTGTTTAATTCGATATGTCAGGGTGTCACAGGAATGGGGTTTTGATTGTTTAAATTGAACTAAACTAACACAAAGGTAAGAGAGGAATAAACGCAAGAAGTTAACAGAGGAGAAGAGAGTATGCTAGGAGTCGGTCTACCGTGGCAGCTATACTATCGGGTATACTGAGGCGATTAAACTATTGATAAGAAGAGCTATGGTCGTCACCTTTCGGTCCTTAAACCGCCCTAGAGCGTAAATAGCTTAGCTTTCGCCCTCACTACAATACCCTATTGTAACTAAGCAAGCCTTCCCTTCCAATCTTTCGATCCAGGTCAGGGTTAACTAGATTTATTGGTCTCCTGCATGCATTCATTCGACCTGATAACAATTAAATTGCCTAATACAATTCTTATCGCAAGACTAATCTATTCAAGTCAATTATAACATATTGCTACCACGACTTCCCTAATCCTAACATACTAAGGAGAATTAGCTAGACATGGAAATAAGGGAAACAAGAATAAAAGAAATAAAAACAATAAACATTAAATTAAAAAGAGAGAAGGGAAGAAAGAATTACTAGATTAAAAGATCCGGAAATGAAGAACAAAAGTAACAGTGTATCGAATAGTAACCAAGTAAGAGGGAGAAGAGAAGAGAATGAGAGAGCACAAATGTCGTCCTCAGCTTCCTATTTATAAGAAACTAGGATTAGCTAAACCTAATTAACGGAAATAAAGCAAAAAGCCCAGCCCGTAGCAAAGTCCACTCGATCGAGTGGAATAAAACCACTCGATCGAGTAAACCGAGCCAAAAACCAGTCGATCGACCAGATTAGTTACTCGATCGATGAACACACATAAGGATCGTCGATCGACCAAAAAACGCTTTCGGCGACTAATTATTAGACCTAAAACCACTCGATCGACTAGGAAAGCACTCGATCGAGTGGATCTTGACTTCAGCAGCTTAGAATCCGCGTTAGTTTGACCTTGACTTGTCCTTTTAGCTCCCGAAACAACTTCACGCATCCCAAGACAGCTACAATTCCCGCTCCAAATCTACTCTTCCTCCAAATGCATGCAAAACGGACGACAAATGGCTTGATTTCACTACTTTTGGTTCCATTCCTGCAAATAAGACAAAATACACCAAAGTAGCATATTCAGGGCATTTCGTAGCATAAAACCACGATAAAAGCATAAAGATACGCTCATAAATTAGGCTAAAAAGACTATATAAAATGCACGTATCAGTCACTATGTGTCGACAAAGTGTTGCTTGTCAAAGGTTTGAAACACAATATTTTAAGCATTTCACAATTGTGTGATTGAGGTAACATTGTTGAATTTCATGCTAGTATATGTAGAATACTTGATGGTAAAACTAGAGAGTTAATTCTTGAAGGTAAGCGTGTCAAAGATGTGTACATGACTAACCTATGCTCATTGTCGGGTCAAACTTTATCATGTATGAGTGTCCACAAAAATAACCCTTTGCTTTGGCATAAAAGGTTGGGTCATGTTAATGCTAAAACCCTTAATACTTTCAAGAAACTTGACCTAGTAGATGGCATGCCTAACATGAAATTTGAGTTTAAATCACTTTGTGATGATTGTGTTAGAGGTAAACAAGTTAAATGCTCCTTTAAATCCAAAAATTGTGTTAGCACTTCTCATGTCCTTGAACTTGTTCACATTGATTTATGTGGACCCATGCGTATTGTTAGCAAGGGTGAAAGTCACTATTTGTGTGATTGTAGATGACCTTTCAAGATATGTTTGACTACTTTTCTTAAGTTCCAAAGACCAAGCAATTGATGAATTCTTAATTTGGGTTAAAATGGTTCAAAACAAATTTGGTCTAAAACTTGCATCCTTAAGATCCGACCAAGGAACCGAATTTGAGAATTAATCATTTGAGGACTATTGTAATGATCATGGTATTAGCCATAATTTTTCGGCCGTAAGAACCCCTCAACAAAATGGGGTTGTGGAACGAATGAATCGAACTCTTGAAAACATGGTTAGGACTATGATCATTAGCTCTAAAGTATCAAAGAACTTTTGGGCCGAGGCCGTAAACATCTTGTTACATATACAACCGAGTCATGATTAGGAAAATAATTAACGAAACACCTTATGAATTACTACGAGGAAGAAAGTCTAACATCCCACATTTAAAATGCTTTGGTATTAAATGCTTTGTTCACAACAATGGCAAAAACAACCTAGGTAAATTTGATGCTCGTAGTAATGAAGGAGTATTTGTTGGTTATTCTAGTCATAGTAAAGCTTACAAAGTTTACAACAAAAGGACTATGAAAATGGAATGAAGCGTTCATGTAATATTTGATGAATCTAGTCTTTTTATGTCTAATAAACAGGCTGATGATGAAGAGAAGGATGATGATTTCGACATTGGAATGATTTGTCATGAAATGGACATGGTGGAAGAGGTTGAGGAAGTTGTGCAACAGTCAGAGCTTCTGTTGCATGAAGAAGCTGGCCAAAATTCAGGGGGAACTAACCCTTCCCCGTCTTTAAATAGAGCTAACTCATCCAGGGGAATGAGGATGGTAGTGAACTATTCACTACTCAAACAGAAACTGATCCACAATCACCCTCACAAAATCACCCTCATGCAACAGTCACTGCAACTGTTGCATCAGAACCAAATGAAACAAATGAAGCCTCCAACACCATTGTTCCAAGAAAATGGAAACGCCAAAGCTCCTATCCTCCCACAAATCAGACTAGTGACCTTGAATCAGGAGTAAAAACCAGGTCATCCTTCAAAACTTTTGTGCCTACAATGCCTACCTCTCATAAATCGAACCTAACCACATCACCATTACTCTTAATGACTCATGTTGGGTGACGACCATGCAAGAGGAGCTAGATCAATTCAAGAAGAATGAGGTATGGCATTTTGTCACTATACCATCTAATCGTACTGTAATTAGTACTATATGGGTCTTCCGCAATAAGCTTGATGATAGTGGAGAAATCGTAAGGAATAAAGCTAGACTAGTGGTGCAAGGTTATAATCAACAAGAAGGAATCGATTATGACGAAACCTTTGCATCGGTAGCTAGGCTTGACGCCATATGAATACTCATAGCTTTTGCATCACATCATGGTATTAAACTTTTTCAAATGGATGTAAAAACCGCTTTCCTAAATGGTTATCTAAATGAAGAAGTTTTTGTTGAACAACCACCGGGCTTCATAGATAATGTTTTTCCTAACCACGTCTATAAACTTGATAAAGCATTTTATGGTTTGAAACAGGCTCCTAGAGCTTGGTATGATAGGCTTTTAAATTTTTTATTGAAAAATGGATTTAATCGTGGTTCGGTTGATAAAACATTATTTATCATGTCACAGTGCGATGAACTGTTGCTTGTGCAAATGTATGTTGATGACATTATTTTTAATGCAACAAGTGAAGTTCTTTACAAATACTTTTCGGATCTAATAAACTCTGAATTTGAAATGAGTATGATGGGAGAACTAAGATTTTTCCTTGGTCTCCAAATCAAACAAAGTGAACAAGGCACCATGATCCATCAACAAAAGTATTTGAAGGAAATAAGTTTGGGTTAACTAATGCCAAATCCGTTGCTACACCAATGGTATCTAACATTAAAATTGGTCAAGACAAAAATGGTAAGAGTGTTAGTGAAACGGTGTATCGAGGATTCTATGAAGCGGATTACGCGGCAGCACGGTGGACATAAAAAGCACATCCGGA
The DNA here is from genome assembly GCF_048544455.1 of Silene latifolia. Classification (NCBI taxonomy): domain Eukaryota; kingdom Viridiplantae; phylum Streptophyta; class Magnoliopsida; order Caryophyllales; family Caryophyllaceae; genus Silene; species Silene latifolia. Next base: position 3,236,891 of record NW_027413701.1, read on the forward strand.
ATTGCTACATTCATGGGCCCTTGCTTAACCACTTGGGCATCCAAAAAGCAAAACACGGTATCATTGTCCACGGCTGAAAGTGAATACAATAGTGCAGCACTCTGTTGCACACAAATCATTTGGGTTCATCAACAATTGCACGACTATGGTATGATCTTCGAAACAACTTCGATATTTTGCGATAATACTAGTGCAATTAACATTTCAAAGAATCCAATACAACATTCATGTACTAAACATATTGAGATTAGGCATCATTTCTTACGTGATCAAGTCGAAAAAGGAACAATTAGTCTTAACTTTTATAAAACGGAAAATCAAATTGCGGACATTTTTACAAAACCGTTGGAAAGAGAACAATTCGTAAAACTTCGGTTGTAAATTGGTTTGTTGGGTGATATGTGACTCTAATGACTTTATTTTTCCTATATGATTGACTAGAAAAAGGGATGTACGTGTTTAAAGTTTAAAATGTCAAAATCTCCAACATGCAAAATGGATCGAGAATTTTAATTAAAATCTTGCACTTGCATACGAATTATTTTATTGAGCCTCTCAACTTCATCTTATTTCAAATCAAGATAATCCCTCCATCTAGCCTGTTTTTTTTTAGCATCAATTCTTCACTCTTACACTCAACTAGCGCTCATTACCCACACCCTCACTAAACCAATCGACCCTTCTATTAACTCCTTCAACCCAGAATACATTGCCAAATTAAAAATGGCCACCCAATCCGCTGCATATATCGAAAAATCCGACAAAACCCAACCGTCCCCTACCAAGCCTGCAACAGTCAAGTCCACTGTTGCATGAAAGAAAACCATGACATGCAAAGGGCGAGGTCGTGGTGGATTAAAGAGGAGTCCCCAAATTTCAATGATGTTGGACTCTAATGTCGATATTGATTCTGAGAAAGATAAGCTTACACTTAATGAATTGGCAAGTGAAATCAACAAAGAGAAAGTGATCGTTGAAGATGTTTTTGAAGAAGTGGTTGTTATCGAAAAAGGAAAAGAAAAGGAGAATGTTGATGATGTTGAGAAAGAAAAAGAAGCTGAAAGTATTGTTGAAAAGGAAGTTGATGTCAAAAAAAAAAAAAAAAGGAAAGGAGAAAGATAGAGTGAGTAAAAAAAAAAAAAAAAACAAAAAAAAATGTTGAAAACGAAAAGGAAACCGAAGGTGGGAAAAAATGATGATGTTGCTGAAAATATGGATACTCCAGTCGAAAAATAAGAAAAGGAGGTTATGCATGAAGATGAGTTCATCCCAAATGATGACCAAATTGATTAACCAAACAATTATGACAAGGTACTTGATAATGGTCTTGATCCCCTCTTTACCGAAAACCCCCAATTCCACATCCAAATCCAAAATCACAGAACTTTTTGGTGATGGTGATGAACCACTTGTTGAATCTCATCTCAAACCAAACACAAAACCCAAACCCATTACCAAAAGAAAATGAGGATCAAATCCCAAAGCGGACGAGAAGCTTAAGTCTGGTGCAACAGTTGATCCAACTGTTGCAATGGGTCCGGTAAATGCGAAGTTAGATAAGCTTTTGACCATTGTGACTAGGCTTGCTGTCAATATAATGAGACCCTTAAGAAGTAAGTTGTTGCGCTCAAAACCATCAATGAATATCTCATAGAGCGTGTCCAAATCCTTGGAAGAAATGTTCCCAATGATGATGAACGAACCATCTTTTGCCCAAATTGCCTTCCTAACCTTTTTGGCTTCTTGTCTTAATATCTCATGCAATCTGTGAACTGTTTTTAAGCTTTTCTCGAACAATTTGCTGGTGGTTTATCTTGTACTACTTGAACATGTTTTCATCCTTCTTTTGATGATGTCAAGAGGGGGAAGTATGTTAATTATGTGTTTATGTTCATTCAATGACTCTTAGGCTAACGTTCACCGTGGAAATGTCTTAGCTATAATGATTAGATGTTCTACTTAGGATAAGCATGTTGACCCTCATTCACCTTGATCATGTCATGTTTATTTGATGTCTTATTGAATATGGTTCAAAGACTGACTCACCATGGGCTTAGGGGGAACTTAACACATATTTAAAACTTGTCATCATCAAAGGGGGAATTTGTTAGAACACATTTGGTTGATGATGCCAAGTTTCATTTGTTATTTAATTGTTTGCCTCTTAGTTAAATTGTTTAGAAAAATTGAAGCTATTGATGATCAATCAAAGAGTCCACAAGCTAATCAACGTAACAAGATGATCAAGATGAAGGCAAGACAAGAAAGCCCATTGCCTAGAATGAATGTTGTAAACGAGGTAGTTAAACATATCCTCTTTATGCATAAGTGATTGCAAAACCATGCAACAGTTCCTGTGACTGTTGCACCATGGTTTCTGGTACTAACGTATGGAGAATTTTCGGAAAAATTCATAAGTGTTTAAAATCTTTCAAAAGGTTTTATTGTTTTCTAAAGGATACCATTTTTCCAAATCTGAAGAACAATTGAGAACAAAAAGGATATTCTTCTAAGCCAAATTAAAGATGCCAATCCTATTAATGCAAGTGGATTTTCATGCTAAAAATGGGTCTTTTGCTTTTTCCATTTTGGGCGAAATTGTGAGTTCCCATAAATTTTATGGGAAACACTCTTTGCTTTGGAAAAATGCAGCTGTCTTGAGCCTTGCAACCTGATTGTTTCTCTTTATTTTTAAATGATAAACAACTTACAAACCCATGGACATTAGAGTGTAGAAGTGTTAAGATCCTTCTCTTACACACTTCCTTTCTCTATAAATAGCCACTTCATTTATCATTTATTGCAAGACTTTTCAGAACACTCATTGTAAAACATTTGCAAAATCATTTCAGCATTTTAGACTTTGTTCTTCAAATATTTGCAAAACCGTTTTCTGTTTTCAAAAGTCTTCACTTGTTTTTCAAAGCTGTAAAATCTCCAAGTATCAGTTCGCTTAACTGTTGCATAAAGAATATGTTCAATGATTCTCGTGTTTAGGTCTTAATTGTAATCTCCATGTTCTTAAGTGAACCACCGAGATTCGACTCGTCAGAAACCGTTAAGATAGAACTTTAAGTCTTGAAGCGGAGTAGCTTTGAGCAAGGGAAAGTCTTGAAGCGGAGTAGCTTCAAGCAATTGCAACCGGAGTAGGTTGGCGAGTTATTTTCATTGTAAGAGGTTTAGTTAAGTTTGAGTAAATTTCTAAACAAGCAATAAAATAACGGTTGGACGTAGGCTCCGAAGTAGGAGTTGAACCAATTTTTAAAACATCGTCTTGTTTGTTTATTTACTTTTACATTCGTTTATCCTTTGCATTTTTATCTACCTATCTCGTTTCAGTCTTTGTGCAACAGATTCATCATCTTGTTGCATAGACTGCATTGCACCGTTTGTGAACTTACAATCCATTAAGTTTCTCAAACTCGTACCTAATAGATCTTACTTGTGTTAGTCATTAACCAAGTAAACGAGAAAATTTTTAAAAGGTACACCTAATTCACCCCCTCCTCCTCTTAGGTGTTTATCGTTCTTAACTCTTCAACTCTTAAAACCGATTTGTAAAACCTTGTTTTCAAACCCTTTTTACGGATTATCAGGAGACAAACGTCGAGAAAGTGAAGGAAATGTAGATTCATATACAAATTAACATACTCATATATGTCTAAATTAATTTGTCATAAAATTAAATACGGATTTTATGCATGCAAACAAAATATAAATAGAAGAGAAATCACATCCTTACAATGGGTATTTCGGTTTAATAGGGCACAAAAGAAATCTCCTTTTCTTTTGTTCTTGAGCTTTCCTTATGGATGAACAAGATCTAAGTATAAGATCTCTCCCTAAGCTTTATACCCAAGGCTTAACTCTTTATCTAATTAATATTATTTGAGCTAGTATAATATTAATCTAGTGAAAAATTGAACCAAAAATTGTTTGGTTTATGCTCCTAAAACCGGGTAGGAGATGTGGAGAGGAAGAGTGTTATTTTTATCTCTCTAAAAAAATTTTACATGGTTGAATGAATAATAATAATCACCCACACATACATATGGTGAATGATAATTATTTTAAGTAAAAGAACTCTTGTTCTTTTCTATGTAGAACCGATTGGGAGGGAAGGAGAGCCCAATGCATGGGCTAATTTTTCTACCCAAGAAATGTAGGCTTGCATGGCTACATATAGGTAGATCATCATTGTGTTTTCTCTTATTAAAATAATTAACACAATTTTTCCACTAAAACCCTCTTAATATTTCGGTACTTATAAAATGGAAAGTCCATTTTATATTTTGTCATTTGTCAATTTTGTCACATGTTACATGACATGTTACAATGCAATGTATTTTTATCATATTAAAAATCAACGTATTAATAAAAATACGTCATATACAAAAATCGACTTAGTAATTCATAATTACTTATACCAAAATATTTTACCAATTTATAAATCATATTTATAATAATTCATTCAATTAGGTTGTTTCTTTAAACAATAATTTCATCCGAGTAATGATACAATTCAATTACTCGGATCAGTATCTCATTTAATCACATTTCAATTTGATACGTAAATTTTACTTCCAAAATCGTCCGTCAATTTTTCAAATAATTTAATTAACTCGCAACATTATACGATTAATTAAATAGTCAATTAAGAGTATTGCCCTTTAGGTATGACCTAGGGGTCAATCGATCACCACCGTCACACGACAAGAATGTCAAACTCTAGTCGCCCAATCATTACCGATATATGTTGACCAGTTGTGAGAACAAAATTACTTCCCAATTGTATTCATTAAAATGAGATTTTTAATAATGATATTTAAATCATGTAATCGCACTATTGTTGAGGACACATTTCCCAACAATCTCCCACTTGTCCTCGACAAGTGTGCGTTACCAATTCTCTTGTCCTATTACTATCTCCCACTCAATGCAAGGTGTCTTTCGGTCGTACTTGCAAGTGATCATATCGAGAGTGGTTTCCTCGATCTGGAGAATAACTGATTGACCGGATTTATCCACTCTGGATACCTTCCGAGCGTGGCCACGCATTTCCAGTTCATTACTCCTCGAGTGGCCCTGAGATATTGTTTTAACCCTGACAAGGGGATGGACAATTCCTATCGCACTCATTCCCTTCGACTAGCCACAGCCATCATAACCCAAAATATGCCCATTTGACTCCATTTACGAAGGTCGTAGTAACACAAATCAAAGTTAATCAAATCGAGCCATCTTAGGTGAATAGTCTTTAGTCAAAAGAATCGACTCATTTGAATACTATAGCAGCTCTCGCCACGACTAGGCTATATAAATTTGCCAGAACTCTATAAGCGGTCATTAGGCCCGACAAAAAGTTCCTTGATCGCCTATGTGATCGACTAGTCATCTCACATGACTCTATGGCATTTGAACTTGCCATCAATCGCATCACACTCTAGTCACTTCGAGACGTCACCTCATACAAGTGACTATGGGCGAATACAATGTTAATCCGTGTTCACTTTAACGGGGTTCAATTGTCACTACAACCCGTTTGGATGTAACAAAGTATAAAAGGAGTTTTTAAAGAAAAACTTGAACGACAAATGCGATTATCACATATGAATAGTCAATGCCTGATTACTATTTCATATTCTATAATCTAATTTGATCTTGCATATAGTTGTTAATTTCAATTCAATTGAAATGACATGACTCATCATGTTTAGCCTTTGAGAAGGCTTTGGTTAGTAGGTTTTATCAAATTCTTGTACCTTACTCAACCTTACTACATATTCGTTTTCCTTTGTAATGTATACATTTGCATCACAAAACTTTCTGAGTACGTGTCGAGATCCAATCAAGACATAGGCCTTCTTAGCCTAAGAATAGCTCCCACTGTTTTCACAGTGTGCGGGACTCATCCTTCTTGCACATCTCATGATTGCAAGTGTACTCAATTTCCATTATAAATATCTCTCATTGTTCTTTATTGCCTAGAACGATTCTAGAAAATCTACTTCTTAATTATCATAGCAACAATGGTATCTTAACCATCCTAATGTGTTTTGATTATGGTTTTGTCGGAAACCATGCGCAACCTCAATTGTCAATTGTCACTTGTGTAACACCCTTACACAAAATTGCATCATAAACACTTTGCTTTACTTCCTTAATGCTTCTGCATGCACTTAAGGGTAATCTTTATGGCTTACTTGGCAAAGATTACTTAAATTCGATTTTGAAACAATTCATCATACTCAAAGTATATGAAGTGCTATACATCATTACTCATTTAATTGATTCGGCAGCGGAAGCAAATGAAATCAATCAAATATGTTCAATTTAATTGAACTAGTCATGAATCTTATCAACATAAGACTTCTTATTGACGCTAATATCATGTGGATTTATCTTCATAAATCCGGATATTCTAGATGTATTATATTACTCCAAAAGTCTTAAATCATTCTCAATGATCAATATGTCATCTACATATCGGACTAATTAAAATTTCCGTAACTCCCACTAAACTTCATGTATAAACACAACTTCTCGACTTATCGAGAAATGTTTTATCACATGATCAAAATGTTGATTCCAACTTATTGATGTCCTACTTAAGACCCTCTCTTAAGTCTTACATTATCTTAGGATTGCAAGAATCTACAAAACTCCTGACATGTAGTGAATACATTCCTTCTTTTAAAGAAGTGGGTTTTATATTCACTTGTTGTGCGCATATCTTCATAATGAAACACAATCCCTAAGAAGATCCAAATAGACTTAAGCATTTCAATTAGTGCAAAACCCTTTGCAACCAATCTTGCTTTGAAATATCTCTTTATTAGTGCAAAACCCTTTGCAACTAATCAAGCCCTTTTATTTCGGATTTTCATGGCTCTAAGCCTTATATTGAGTTGTGACTTAAACACTCTTATGTAAGTCATATGTTCATTACTTTCTAGAAGTAATCAACTTGAATCAAACAATTTCTTTTGTAAGTTATAAGCTCTTTACTTTCTTAAAAGTAGCATGAATTCATCATTTTTAACAAGTGACGAATTTAACCTCCTAGGTTTTTGAAGAAACAATGTCTTACACAAAACATCTCATGTAGCCAAGAAAGACCAGTTTCTTGCGACATAATATTCTTTGTGGCATTCTTTGTGGCTCTTGAATAATTTCTCCCACTCTGTCTTCTAAAAATAAACTTGTATTTTAGAAAGATGACTTCACGAGCCGCAAAACCCGTCGTACTCGTGATAATTGAAGAGGAAAAATGAGCATTTGTTTCTTGTGATAAACTTACAACCATGGTACCCTTACCATTTCATATCTCATATGATTCGATTTAGTGGAAAAATAATTTAGACAAAATGATAAAATCCCCAAGAAGATCAAGTAACTCAAAGTAACTTGATTGAAGTCCAAACCATATCGAATAGCGTTTGATTTCTTATCCAACCACACATTAATCCATAATGCGTGCTAAGAGAGATTAATTTGTGATACTATATCACAATTCATTTGGCTTATATCAAAGTCTTCACTTTGATAATCCCATCACGACTAAATCGTGATTCCTTGAACTCTTTGAAATTCTTCAAGGATTTCTCTATTTACCTTATTAAGTGAACATATTAGTGTCAACTTAAATCGTTGGTAAAAGATAATGATCAACCTATTTTGGATCGATGATTTACAACCTCGATCTCCTTTTCAACCAAAAGGCACGAGGCATCTTGCTTTGAATACAAGATACGCATATACCATTAACAATCTAATGGTTTCAAGAGCACTCGATAACTCTTTGCGTTCATCATTCCAAAATTTAAGGTTTAATCTTGGGTTACCAATTTGAGCCTTACATCATCTTCATGATATATCATTCTAGTTTGGTTTAGAATATAATCACCTTGATGATGGGCTAGCCATACATCAAATCATGGTGTAAAGGGTCACATAGGTGAAAACCTCTTTTGTATCTTAACAAGTTTATATTCTTATTTAGAGTTTATGCACTTAATAGTCACAATTAAGTACCACTTTAAATCCAAAAACTAGATTGAGTACACAATTACTCTATCTCTCGACTTCATTGTTGCTAGTCGTCATATTCTAATCATCCTATGTATCAAACATAATGATGAAAACCACCACCGGTTTCTAATATTGACGAAGTAATACTAGCAAAAATTATGTTTAATTAAATAAACATTTTTAAAGAAGAAGGTCCCATTAGATGTCCCACAACTAACTTGTTGATTCTTCAATAATTTGGGGTAGTTTCCTTTCTCGTGTCCAATATTTAAGACAATGGAAACTATATCGGTCGGGATTGATAGGTTTAGCATCGTCATTCTCAACAACTTTACCTTTAACATTACCTTGTATCAATTCCTTTTACTTCTTGAACCTCGTCCTCATCTTAACAGTTTAAGAGAATGCTCCCACTTATTTCAATGAGTCTTTGCTTTGAGAAGCAAAATTGAATTCATAAAGATCACTCTTCATTTGTTCGTTTTAGTCTTAAAACTTTCATTGAAGTGGTTGCGTTATTTTGGTCAATTACGAATTCTGAAAATCTAATCACCAAAACAATTTATCGCTTCAAGGTACTTAATTCAATTAAGTATATGAATAACAATCCATTGCAAGTAGATGTGTTAGTCAAAAATCAAAAACCTGTTTGATAATGAATAACTTTAATCTATACTCTTTACAAGAGATCCTTAGCAATGGTTCATTTGAGGTTTTTAGAAGCAATTTCAAATTTGTCTTTAGTTACGATGTTTTAATGGAGATTTGTATCAAAATCGAAATGATATCGTATATGAATTGTGGTAAAGAAATAGAACAATATAAAAACGGAATAGTGGAAAACTTAACATTCATCGTTTTATTAATACTTGGTAAAACAAGTAAAGCATTTACATAGTGACCTCAACCCAACTATGATAAATGATTCCAAGACCCAAATTCATATCGACTTAGGCACGGTATGGCCGATGAAACCCTTATCAATATAACTCGGTGGATTAACGCTTTAATCGATTCTACTTTTAGAACTCTTGGTCGATAAAATTACTCTAATATTTATCTATAGCCCGGAACACATGCAACTACGGTCGCGAATACTTCCGTTGAGCTCAATCCAAATTTCGAATAAATGTGTCCATGATCCAAATCCACATCAACTTGGGCACGGTATGGCCGATGAAACCCTCATCAACATGAATTCGGTGGATTGACATTTATCACCCACTTCCCCTACGTAACAAGGTTTGTACCCCGGTAGGGCCGAGTGCACTCCCTCACGAAATAGGTTTTCATGGTTTCTACTATTTGGTAAGGCTATGTCTCAATTGATTGTTTTAGCGAGAGGTCATGTCAATTTATTATCTATCACGTTTTAAGTGAACTAAAGCGGTGAACTACGATAATTCTAATTGACACGGTCGATAAACTCGATAAAAAGACAATGCATGTTTAGTTATGGCGATTTAGCAATGCATGTGACATAAAATAAAATGCAAGCATAAAATAAATAAATCCTAGTATGGCCTTTCCTAAAATAGAAAAACTATTTAACTATTACATATTCGGAAACCAACTCCATTGGTCCCTTGAACTTCGGTTGTGGCACGCATCTCGAGGTAACACCGTCTTTATGTATCTCCATTCTTGAATAAATCCGTCTTTGGGAACTCCGGAATGAATAAAATTACATAGCAAATTACATAATTTCCTATTATACATTTGTAATTAAAATAAAATAATCTATTAAATTACAAAACGGTGATACGAGATCACAATAAAAATTACAACCGAATCGATATTCCCATACATTTCGGGAAATACCAATTAAATCTAAGGCCATACTAAGTAAAATTACATAATTCAAAAATTACATAAATTAAAATTATGACAATCATAAAGAAAATGCAGCATTATAATATGTATCAATATGCTCAAATTTTATGCTAAATTGCCTTTAATTAGCCAATATCGTATATTACTCGGTTTTTACGGATTTGCGTGATTTCAACATTTTATAATCACAAAAATACATAAACTCATATTTATGTATAAGTTAATTACCCTAACCTCTTAGGACTCAAAATATAGTCTTCACTAATAATTTGACCATAATTAACCTTTATTTACAAATTTGTTCATAAATGGACCAAAATTACAAAAATAAGCTATTAAACTTCAAATAAATCACAAAATTTCAAATAAATTCAAAATTTGAAATTTAAACTCATGAACATTCTGGAAAAATTCCATGACACTCATAATGTTCAAAATCTTAGGTTAAAAATTTCGAAATTTTTCCGGAAAAACAATGTTGCGGTTTATCGATTTTTAATAAAATAATCATAAAAACATGGAAAAATTATATTCACTAACTTTTCAATTTTAGATCTGAAAAAATATAATAAAATGCAACATTAGACGTTTTTCCTAAGTCATAGATTATGTTTTATTAATTTTCCACTAATAATGTCACTATTTATGCTATTTTTCTTCAAAAATCCATAAATCATGCAAAACGACTTCTTTATAGCCAATTATTTTACACACATCTTGTAAAATTGCATGTGGCAACATATTAATTTTCTATGACCAGATTCGAAATTTAACTCATATTAACCTATTTTTCACCTAAATCCGAATTTAATAATGAAAAATTCATTTTTCGAGCATAACAAGTCCAAAAATTATGAAAATTTACAGGTTATCTCAAAATAATATATGTAACAACATATCCAAAAATCAACTTAAAATTCGAAGTATAGCTAATTTTCGACCAAAAATGACATTTTTACTCATAAAATCACATTTAAATGCCATTATTGTAAAATATGAACAATAAAAATCCGAAAAATTAACCAAAATATCCTAAAACATTTTAGGACCAGAAATATTAACATGCATTAATTAATTTCGTGATATCTCATAATAACACAAATTTTACAAGTTTTATTTGTTATTCTTATAACTCGGAAAAACTTTTAACCGATTTGCATGCAAACAACCGTGGCTCATGATACCGATTGAAGGAAATGTAGATTCATATACAAATTAACATACTCATATATGTCTAAATTAATTTGTCATAAAATTAAATACGGATTTTATGCATGCAAACAAAATATAAATAGAAGAGAAATCACATCCTTACAATGGGTATTTCGGTTTAATAGGGCACAAAAGAAATCTCCTTTTCTTTTGTTCTTGAGATTTCCTTATGGATGAACAAGATCTAAGTATAAGATCTCTCCCTAAGCTTTATACCCAAGGCTTAACTCTTAATCTAATTAATATTATTTGAGCTAGTATAATATTAATCTAGTGAAAAATTGAACCAAAAATTGTTTGGTTTATGCTCCTAAAACCGGGTAGGAGATGTGGAGAGGAAGAGTGTTATTTTTATCTCTCTAAAAAAATTTTACATGGTTGAATGAATAATAATAATCACCCACACATACATATGGTGAATGATAATTATTTTAAGTAAAAGAACTCTTGTTCTTTTCTATGTAGAACCGATTGGGAGGGAAGGAGAGCCCAATGCATGGGCTAATTTTTCTACCCAAGAAATGTAGGCTTGCATGGCTACATATAGGTAGATCATCATTGTGTTTTCTCTTATTAAAATAATTAACACAATTTTTCCACTAAAACCCTCTTAATATTTCGGTACTTATAAAATGGAAAGTCCATTTTATATTTTGTCATTTGTCAATTTTGTCACATGTTACATGACATGTTACAATGCAATGTATTTTTATCATATTAAAAATCAACGTATTAATAAAAATACGTCATATACAAAAATCGACTTAGTAATTCATAATTACTTATACCAAAATATTTTACCAATTTATAAATCATATTTATAATAATTCATTCAATTCCGATTGTTTCTTTAAACAATAATTTCATCCGAGTAATGATACAATTCAATTACTCAGACCGTATCTCATTTAATCACATTTCAATTTGATACGTAAATTTTACTTCCAAAATCGTCCGTCAATTTTTCAAATAATTTAATTAACTCGCAACATTATACGATTAATTAAATAGTCAATTAAGAGTATTGCCCTTTAGGTATGACCTAGGGGTCAATCGATCACCACCGTCACACGACGAAGTAATGTCAAACTCTAGTCGCCCAATCATTACCGATATATGTTGACCGGTTGTGAGAATAAAATTACTTCCCAATTGTATTCATTAAAATGAGATTTTTAATAATGATATTTAAATCATGTAATCGCACTATTGTTGAGGACACATTTCCCAACAGAAAGGACGCAAGAATCGCTGCGCTCTCTTGAAGGGACGCAGCACACCTGCGCGCGCTCTTCCCGAGGCCGCCATTGCATTCTCGCTTCCTTTCTTCTTCCTTCGTCTTTTGTTCGTCTGTTTGTTTCGTTTTTGCTTTCAATTGTTCATTGTTTCATCGACATAATAATTCTCATATGATAGTTTTAGCATGTAAATTCTTAATATTTAATTCATCTTTTAAATCCCGACTTAAATCCCTAATAATCCATATTTGCGGGTTTTCGTCATTAAAATCAATTCGGTTTTTAGAGGTTCGATTCATCCATATTGAATCTCTGGAATTCATCATTGGTATATTTTCATCTTTTATTTATCGTCACCATCATTAATTCATCATTAATATCGTGTTTAGTCTAATTAATTTGATTAGTTTGTTAACTTATATTTGTAAATAATCTTATTAATCTTGTAAATTTTAGTTCTAGTTAGTTTTATCTCATGTTTTATTGTTTTTATGACCTTAATCACATGTAATTAATTTGTTAATCACTTCTATCTGAGTCAAATAATATAATCAAGCATTAAAATCACCAACGAACATTAACGATTTGCAATTCCGGCTTCACAGCCAGAACTGAGCTAAGGAACAGACGCAACGACTGTTGTGCCTCTTCCAAGGGACGCAGCTCTGCTGCGCCTGTTCCTAGTTGAGTTCTGTCTCTGAACTTCCATTTCTGCTTTGACATAGTTATTAATTACGTATTTAATTAACTATTACTCGTATTATCACCGCTAATTTCTGTTTGTATATTTATTTATTCTTTCTTTTCTAAAATCATCCGTTTTAAATGTATTTTCGACATAAATCCATAAATTCAATGTAATTATTGTAATTTTTCTTCGTTATATTTCTTTTATTTTATTGTTTGTATGCTTTCACATGTAATCAACACTAAATTTCTACCTTGACATTAATTGTATGATTAAATTAATTGTTTCACCGACTTAGTCTAATTCTCACGTGCTAGGATTAAAACGTTGGATGTTGCATTGCATGCATATAATCGACAACATATCGAGTATAGATAATTTCCCTAATAATTAGTAGAGGCCGCTATCGAGGCGGGCGGGATTAGGTGTTCGATCCAAAGAGCTTCCTAATACGTACCCTCACCCCTTACTCCAGATCTCTGTGAACATCCGTGTTCATTGGCATCCACGAGAGTCATTCTAGACATAGAATGCTAAGGGTAACGAGTGCTTAGTGTTCATGTCACTACTTTATGTCTTGACATGACACGAGGTATTCGAACGGTTTCCAATTTTCCACAATAAATTGGTGGCGACTCCATAAATGCAAACAACAAAAAGAAAAGCTTGCTTCGCTTTTCGCCCCCGTGGGCCCGCGTCCACAATATCATCCATACCTTTTCACGGAATAAACATATATCATGAATACACATACAACTATAACTAGCTATACCAGATCACCCAAACTATCACTTTTGAACCTCATTCCATTAGTTTACCGTACCCAACATAAATCACAAAACATTCATATAACAACTTTATAACTATCACACCCTACCATTTCTCGTGAGATCAGAACCTCACACAAACATTTATACACATCATAGACCCGTAATTACATCCAACTAGTCAATCCTGATCATGTAAGTTATCACATGGTAAAGGTTACCTCTCGCCCGAGCTTAACTCGTATGCCCCCTCATAACACATTTTCTCATTCGCATAACCATCACCCCCTGCCAAATATAACCATACAACTAATACTCAACTACTAGCAACCGCCTCCTAAGACCACATCTTATACTTCCTCACAAACGTACATATCAAACCGGCCTCTACAAAAGCAACCTCTTTAGAATTGCCATCTTTCTTATCTATCATCACCCTTTACCATTAGTGACAACGCCACAATACCACCACTGCTCGTATAACAAACCTCTTACACTCATCCCTAAACATCGCGGTTTCTTTCCTATCTTTGGTTAACATCCCAAATCACGACATCAAATCCACCAACAAAATTTACCTCAACCTTCTTCCCAATACTATCCTTAATTGTATCGTCACCCAACTCACCACCAAGATCTCCTATCGTGCAAATTCTCCACCAAGCTTTTTACATTCCTAAATTCCTCGAAACTCATGATTAACATGTCGTCCTGGAACCTCTACATCTAATCCTCATGATAGTATCACACATCTCGACGATTCATTACTTCTTTATCACATAACTCCGGTCAACATTTTTCTCAGCTTACTTTTTACCCTTCTTTTCTCTTTACACTCAACAATACCAATTAATAGTTCAACTCCTTATTACTTCTATCTAACTCTTTAGTGCTCCGGTTACCTTCTCATTGCTCCAAAACTCGAATCCCATTATTTCATATCAGTATCATCTCACTCTTTCTTACCATTGATCTTCTCTTATCATGCTATCACTCACACTTATCACCAATCAGTCCAGACCATCTCATGCTATCACTCACACTCATCACCAATTTTTTTTTTTGTAGAATTCCAAAACTCATTTCATACCGTTAATTGCCCAAGGAAATCACACATTAGTTTCACCTCTTGATAACACAAATTCCCCAAACTCACTCACTATCTGCAAATCCATGTCGCGACAGGTCTCCATTAAGTTCACTATATACCACTCTTCTCAATCCCTCTAAAACGACCTTTCACTACATATATTCTTAACCCACACGATTCCTAACCATCTCCCTCCATAATTCTTTACGTATCTCAAGTTGCCACTATCCACATCCTTTCTTTCAATCTTTTCATTCTCACGTTCCTTAGACTCACGCCATCCCTTGCCCATATTCACTTACTTTTACATTACTCAACACACAATCATATCACTCATCTCATCTCACAAAACATGCTCCATGCCTTAATAAGCCTTACTAATCTTCTTTTTCTTTCCCACTACCAATCACAACCACATATAACTCATGTCCTCCCCACCGAACTCATACTCACCACAGGTGCCACTCCTTACATCATAAGATTGGGTAACTTACGCATCAGGACCAACACACATGTAAAGCAATGCACAAGGAAGCAAAAGAACACCTTTGAATCAAACATAATAGGCAACGAAGTCAAAAGATAAGCATATGACCCAACACAGGGGTCACTAGATCGAGTACAGGTCACTCGATCGAGTGAGTGACTTACTCGATCGAGTAGGTGATGGTCAGAAAAACGTACAACAAATTACCAGGGCTACTCGATTGAGTAAGGGTTACTCGATCGAGTAACAAGAGGTGCACTCGATCGAGTGAGGGTCACTCGATCGAGTACCCTACACATTTCTCAGCACTGTCCAATTTTCGTAAAATGGCCATATCTCACTCGTTTCTTAGTCAATATGGGCGCGTGACCTATCGTTAGAATCGTAACAGAACAAGCTATCACCTCCAATTGGAATCACATCAAAATCATATATACATCTCAAGTTATAACAGTTTAAAGACAACCTCTCTATAATCGAAAAACACAACTACTTGATTTTTACTTCCAAACAACCTAAATAACAAGAAGGTAAACAAAAACAACTCAATACTCATAAAACCAGTATTCCTAATCACATGTTACTATCTTCAAAAGCCAAGCAACAACATCCATCATGTACATATATTATTTAACTTGTCAATCATGTATTACCCACATACTCTTATTCTATAACTTTACGCAAAAAATAATAGCATAACATACAACATCAAATTTCCCATTCACATGTTACAAACATAGCAACATTATAAAATCCACTACCCACATAAACATGTTCCACACATGAATTTCATATTCTCATGCAATTACTTACTTAATCTTTTCCAACCAATTCATCCATTACAACTACACACTTCATACAACATATACGTATGAACAAGAGTGGACAAGTACATAAACTTATTATACAACTTTACGCAAACAAAATATACGTATACGACACAACATTCCTATTTACATGTTACTATTATGCCACATTATAAACCATCCATCTTGCAACATCATTATTCATCATATATTCTCATATATGAACTACTCCCCTTTTTGCACCAAATCATTCATCATTCTCATATGCTTTTCCATCAATTCCAAACAACATTGTAAACCAACTATCATGCAACATGCTTATTCACAACACTTTAACATTTACCACATTCACCACAATTATTTTCCAACATTCCTACACAACACATCATCCAACATACCCAATAGAACATTAGTAAACACATAACGATCCCATGACACCCTGTAGTGACCGGTTCAAAATTGTAGGGCGAGTTCGCGACTTTAGGACGTCTCCCAAGTTTTTGCATTAGCTCTTACAACTCCTACCCGGGTTCATTTTAGTTTCACTCCCTACGTTCATTAGGTTCATTGGCTACAGGTTTCAAGATCGTCGCTCTGATATCACTTTGTGACACCCCCATACTCCAAATGCCTTACCAGGACCACTTAAGGTATGGAAGCGTCACCATCTCGGTTACTCGAGGCAATGATAATCATAAGACAATAACGAAACATACTTAAAAGCAAAATACGGTTTAAAGTGATTACATGTCAACTCCAAAACTGTTAAACTGAAATACAAGGTTTTCAAAACTGTCAACTACTAAACAACTACAAAATGTTCGACACAGCGGAAGACTTCTAAAATCGCAACGTGATGACTCATCCCAGCTATCTCATGCGCATCGTCTCATACCGCTCAATAATCGCCACCACCCCGAATGGATCACCACGAGTTTTTAAAACATTTAACGGGGTCAGTACTGATTACATAAAAACAACAACAACCACAATGAAACAGAAACACAGTCAGCTCAAACCAATCTCCAGTCTCCATCTCCAATCTCCACACAACTGACTACACACTAAAGTGTGTAGTCCTGCAAGAGTACCCATCGCAACAAGTACTCCACACCGCCAGTGGGGGACCGTAGTCGTACCCACCAAATCCCCGCTCATCACCACTGAGCAATAAACCCAAGTTTCCTTAATGTGCACATCCCCTCCTGTGGCGGGTTCCACAGAGGGCGAACCAAGGGCGTGAAGCCACTCCCGCAAGTGACTCCACTCAGCCAGGGACGCGCCCCGAATATCACAGACAGTTATACAACAATTATAATACTCTATCACAACCACCAAATTAGAATCCAATGTCAATACGATATACAACAACAACAGTAATCACCAACCACACTTATGTAATTAATACTGAGTAGGGAAAACCCTACCTGGAAAAGCAATCACCACAGACGGTCTAGCAGCTAATCAAAATCGTTCTTCAATTAAATCACCTCGTATCAAACATACAATCATACAATCACCATCTAATAAACACAATACTCCCAAAACCCCCAATTTACCCAATTAGGGTTTCAGCCAAAATCAATGAAACGACATAAAGACTGTACTAGGACCTTACCCACTATACGACGGTCTCAACGGCGTAAAGAACACAACGACCCGATGACTCTAGCCCTTAGGATTTGATAGCAATGCGAAAGTGGAGAGTAACATGTGGACAATGGAGACCACGAGGGCGCTTGGGAGAGAGAACAAGCGTTTGCATTTTGTGGAGTCGCCACCAATTTTTATGGGAAATTGGAACCGTTCGAATACCTCGTGTCATGTCAAGACACAAAGTAGAGACATGAACACCAAGAACTCGTTACCCTTAGCATTCTATGTCTAGAATGACTCTCGTGGATGCCAATGAACACGGATGTTCACAGAGATCTGGAGTAAGGGGTGAGGGTACGTATTAGGAAGCTCTTTTGATCGAACACCTAATCCCGCCCACCTCGATAGCGGCCTCTACTAATGATTAGGGACATCATCTATACTCGATATATCGTCGATTATATGCATGCAATGCAACATCCAAGTTTTAATCCTAACATGTGAATTAGACTAAGTCGGTAGACAATCAATTAGCATACAATTAATGTCGAAGTAGAATTTAATGTTAATTACATGTGAAAACATACAAATGATGCAAGAAATATGATAAATATAATAAATAAAATTTCAATAAAGAAAATTACAATAATTACATCGGGATAATTGAATTATGTCGAAAATACCATTAAAACGGATAATTTGAGAAAAGAACGAATAAAGGAAAGAATAAATTAGCGAACGAAACAGAAGGAGATGATAATACGAAAAATAGTCAATTATACGTAAGCTAATTAAACTAGTCAAGGCAAAACGGAAGTTTGAGATTTAAATCATCTCGAACAGCGAAGCAGATCGCCCTTTGGAAGAGGCCCAGCTTGATTCTTTGTCATTTCCAATGGTGAGTTCTGGCTGTGAAGCCGGAACTGCAAATCGTTAATATTAATTGGTAAATTTAAATGATCGATTAATATATTTACTCGGATGAAAGTGATTTAATATATTAATTACATGTGAATGAGTCATAAAAACGATAAAACATGGATGAGACGGATGCAAACGAATTAATTACATGGATGAACGATGGATTAAAATAAATTAACTAAACAAATTAATTATGTTTAAATAAGATGAATTAATGATGAATATGACAATAAACAGATGAAAAATATATCAAAGATCGAATTTTTAAACTCAATATGAACGAATTGAATTTCTACAACCCGGATTGATTTTAATGACGAAAACCCGCAAATATTGGATTATAAGGGATTTAAGTCGGATTTAATGATGAATTATATACGTTAATGAATGATAAATAATATACATATGAAATTATTGCGATTGCACCAAAGAATTAAAGAAAACAAACGAAAACAAATAAAAGGTGACGAATTTACAGAGGACGAAGGAAGAAGAAGGGAAGCAGGAACTGCGGCAGCCTCACGAAGAGGCGCAGCAGGAACTGCGCTCCTTCTAAGAGGCGCAGCAGTTGCTGCGTCCTTTCTCGACGGTTTGTCTTCTGGAAATCCGAAAAAAGGGTTTTAAAGCACGGTTTTAGAAATCGGTTTTAACAAGTATTTTCGACATAAACCTTACAATTGATGATACAAAAAGTAAAGAACAATAAATAAAAGAGAGATTTACACCCTCAGACTTACATGTTTGACGAAACGAGATGAACTAAGTTATCGATTAGTGATGCTCGACTCGAATGTAGCGAAAGTGCCCTCGTAAGAGGAAAACAATTAAATTAATTAAGTTGATTGCTGATTGTGTAGTTGGTCAAATTGGTCGGTCATGCAAACGAGGCTGATACTCAGAAAGATCCGAGCTTACGTGGTCGAATGTTCAAGCACGTAGGCGCCAAAAAGTAAGAACAAAGGTCTAGAATGCAAAGGGAGAAGAGAAGGGCGGACACTCGCGTGAGAAATATGTGAGACCGAAGGTCTCTATTTATACTAATCACACGACGGAATTATGGTAAGAGTAGGATACGGAAGGAAAGATCCGGAAACAACCGACTTAGGTTAAACACGGAAACTTGGACAAAAAGAAAACCTTGAGGAAAAGGCACAGCAGATGCTGCGTTCCTTGGAAGAGGCGCAGCACTTACTGCGTCCTTTCCTCAGCGGGTTCCTCCTGCGCAAGAAAGCGCGTTTGACAGCCTGTCGTATTTTAGGCATAACTTTCTCTGAAAGACTTGGATTAAGGTGATTTCAGTGGCGTTGGAAAGCTAAGAAAGAGATCTAGAACTTTCTGTGAAATAGGCCTGACCCAAAAAAGTCGTTATCGCCTCTTAAAACGGGCCTAAAGCTCGGGTTGTCATTTTAACTAAATGAAATGCACATTTTGAAATGTAAACTTTAAGTTTAGCCTAATGAAGTGACATGTGACTCAAAATGAGATATAACCATGACATTTTATGACATCCTAACCTTAGGTAGACAAGCACATTGCTTTTGACTCGGGATTTGACGGTTTTAGGAAATGAAGACGGTTTTTGACCCGGACTCCAAATGTACTCTAATTACTGCCAAAACGACCGTAATGACACCTAGATGACGACCATGAGGTAGACATTAATGTTTGAGCTATCACTTGACGATAAACTTATGAACTGTCATAAATCGTTCTGCGTACCAAACATGCGGCCCAATCATCACCGGGTGGTTTGCGGGGGGTGGAGAAATGAGGTGTCTACATAACGTAACATGTTTTCACTCTTTAAGAAACTTGGAAAAGGGTAAAATGAAGAGAAACTGACGAAATATGATTTTATATCCTTCTCGCGTTACTATCAAAACCCGACAAAACAACCCGTAAGACTCACTTACTCGATCGAGTAAGTAACTTACTCGATCGAGTAAGTAACTTACTCGATCGAGTTCCCCTTACTCGATCGAGTACCACACATACTCGATCGAGTACCCATCAGACAGACTACTGTTTCGTATTAAAACATACTTACTCGACAGAGTAAGCCCCACTCGATAGAGTACCCATAGACATAGAAAACTGTAGTATTACACCTAACTCCTAAGTTCATGTCTCAAATGGGCATATGCAGTAAGTGGCCTAATCCTCTTAAACTTCAAGCTGGGTCTCTCTCTTAAAAGCTTACCAGTAAGTGGCCTAACCACTTTGACTGAGGCTTGGACAAGGCGAAAGTCAAAGTATAGCCATCAGGTCAATCGAAGATTACAACCTGACGACTATGGCGACGCGAGGCGGCTCAAGGGGTCTGAACCAAGGACCTGTCGTCGGGAACATTTTAGAGTCTGTCGACTTCCGGGGAGGGTCGTTTAAAGTCCATTAGACTACGTAAGGAAGCTCGCCAGCCATAAGAAGAAGCCATACTTGACATACCCCTGGGTGAAACGGGACTGAAGACGCTTCGGCAAAACTCTTTGGTCTGAAGATAACTTGGTGTCTGAAGGCATTAGGGGTCACAGGGATTCTAAAGAAACTTCTTAATACTTCTGAAGGCTAAACTCTGAAGGCTATCTCCCTCTAAAGGGAAGGCCGAAGGATAATTCTCTCTAAAGGGAAGGCTGAAGGATAATTCTCTCTAAAGGGAAGGCTGAAGGATAATTCTCTCTAAAGGGAAGGTCAAGGATAATTCTCTAAAGGGAAGGTCAAGGATAATTCTCTCTATAGGGAAGGCTGAAGGATATGAAGGTTAATCCTGGGGAATAAAACGATGATTTTAGGGAAGACAGCAGGACACAGTCTGGAACCGCTGGGAGAAATCTGCTTGTGTTCAGCTTCAAACAAACTTCGGAAGAATTTGGGGTCGATGTTGATCTCCATGTCTCGAGAGGAAGTGACAGTCGGTCGTGAACTCTCGTTGGGAAACTTAATCGGGAACTGATCTCCATATCTCGAGAGGGAATGTCTATCCGCTTACTCTCGCTGGGGAAATATCATGAAGGTGTGTCGAAACACCTGTTGGGGAATACCTGCTCGTTGTAACAAGCTAGGTCTTGGCAAAGTACTGCTTCTGATACTTACCTGCATGGTTAGTAGCCACACAAAAATGCAATCTAATATATACATGTAAGAGATTATCACATGGACTTCGAATGAGGAAACACATAGGCTTTGCAAAATTTGTTTCTTTTTAAAAGTTGTTTAAAACTTGTTCAAAGAAGTTTGTCGTTTGTAATGCGTTATGCATACTCAAATGGGCTTTAGACATAGGACTTGACACAACACAGACCTTATATGGACGTGACGCGAAATGTAGACTTCGCTTTGACTGACGCGATACTAACTTAGGTTTGACGCGACACAGGGATAACTTTGACAGACTTTACTTAAGCATGCGCAACCCCTAGCCAAGTATGGGTGACAATGCGTATCAGTTCCAAAGGTAGAAGAATTGCAAGAATGATGAAGGCATATAAAGACAAGGCATGAGCCATGGATCAGCTGTCTACTAGGACTTCTTTCACCACTGCTTGCTGCAAAAGAGACCCCTCTTGAGGCACGATTACTTGGAGAATCGATCTAAGATCTTATCATCGTCCGGACCGAGCGCTAGCTAGACTTAAATAAGAGAGGAATAAAGGAAGGGTGGCATCTCAGAAGAGAAGCCCCCAGGATGAGAAGATGACTCTGGAATTTGGTAAAAAAGAGATTGGGCGACAATAAGGAGCCCCCAGTATAGAGGTGTTGGTTGTGGAAGGGATGTTAATTGAGGTTGGAAGGTTGAAAATTGAGGTTGAAAGTTGGAAGTGGGGATGGTTGTGTCCTTGAGGACTGCCTACGTATTCACGTGAAGTGAAATCAAACCAAATCGTAGTTCTGGGGTTTGGTTAATTTATTTGGGTGTTGTGGTTGTATCCTTCTTGTGTAAGAAAGGACTGCCTACGTATCCACCTGAAAAGGTGAAATCAAACCATGCTCGTAGTTCATGTGTGTGCCTAAGCTTATGTTATCAGGACCTTAATGTGCATGGGTCACAAGGGTATATTCCTTTGGTGACTCGAAGAATTGATTTAAGATAACTCCCTCTGATCATAGACCAAAGAGGTATAATTAAGTTTGTAAAAATTTCCTTGTCATGTGAGCACACTTAGTGGACCCTAAGGATGAATATGGGTATGTCCCGTTCTAGGTAGCAAAGTATTTGAAGACTCCGTGTATGGGTCAAGGTGAAACTGGATTGGATATTTGAAATGTGGAGCTTGGACATAAGAGGCTTTGATGAATAATATCTCTGGAGCTTGATTTCGTGGTGTTAAGGCTTTATGGGGTTACGGCTTATAATGTGGGTTGGAAATGGAGTCTCTTGGCTTAATGTAGCCTGAGCACATAAAGGTAGGTTAAAATGACGTGGGTTCAAGTTTCCATGTCTTGGCCCTAAAGGATAGGTATATTTGACGAGTTTGAGAGGATTCTCAAAATTCCTAACTATCTCTCCAGTAACGGTCTCGAGAAGGACTTAGGGTGTGATGTGTGAAAGGCTAAGTGAGGGTGCTAGATGACCATCTTCATCTTTCTTGGTTCTATATAGACTTCAGCAGTATTCCGTATTTGATTTCATACTGGTTCTTGATTCAGACTCAGATTCTTGGTCTAGGAATATATCTCGGCTTCTGCTCAGATTCTTGATCCAGGTTTTTTTTTTAGGATAATTTTAACTTTGGATATTGACTTGACTTGCTTGATTTAGCCTTGTTCTTTTGACTCTTTTATCTTGGACTATAGGCATAACTACAGCTTTGGATATTGATCTCGGTCATTCTTGATTGAGCCTTTTGTCTTTGATCATGGCTCGTATCGTCTTGGATTTGTTTGCTACCATATATTTGGGTCAGACTAGCACCTTTTGATGTGAAATGGGTTGGTCTTTAGTAAACGGGTTGTTTATTGTGGGGAATGGGCTTGCCTTCCGTCATGGATCGTTAACAAGGGAGACGGTCTGGATTCGTCCTAGAATCTCTTGAGATAGGCTCGTACTAAACTAGAGTTATATTGAGGTTTCTATTGCCAGATATGGAATAGATAAGAAAATGGACACGGAGTTTCAGGTCCTCTACAACTTGGAATAGAACATCATCTAAGTGTACTCACATTGACTGACATGTGTTGTTAATTGCTCATTTTTTTTTAAAAAAAATGTCTCAAATCAATTCTTGTTGTCACAGGAAATGGATAAAAGATATGAAGAATATGTGGATTGAAAAGTGTACCTTTATTGCAATGATTAATGAATGTATTTAACATAGACTCGAGAAGACATGTGACTCGTGGGACAGCCCCCAGGTTGTCACTAGAAATGGAAATGGATAAAGATACTAGGACAAAATTATGGGATAGAAAGCCTAAGACTCGGACTCGGACCCAGACTTTGACTCGATCTTAGATCCAGACTCGTAATCATCGGCCCACGCTTGAACATTTTCCTTTCCAGCAATTGGCTTCGGTATCTGGCTTTGAGAATTCACCCATTTGAGCACCCCATCCTCATCATTGGGAACATTGGAAGGATAACAATCAAGAAGAGTTTCTTGATAAGTGGTATATCCATGAGGATTGCCTAAGCTACCTTGTGGATTAAAAATTGAGAGGGATAGCCTCCCACTTTCGATCATATCCTGAATGACGTTTCTTAATTTGTAACATTTCTCTGTATCATGCCCTTTGCCTCTATGGTATTTGCAGTAAGCATTCTTATCCCAGAATTTGGATTTCTTTTCTGGATCTGGTGTAGGTCCAATAGGCTTCAACATTCGTTCTTCCATGAGTCTCTGAAAGGCATTGGCGTATCTAATACTAATGTTGGTAAATTTCCTAGGAGGTGTGCCCTTCTTTTCGGAAGCCTTTGTGAGTGATCTTGGAGAGTTGTTAGGTTTCTTTGACGAAGGCTCCATGAGGATGCCTTTGTTGATTATGATTCCTGGATGAGAAGAACTAGGAATGGATTGCCCACTCGTTGCTTTAGGACTATTAGGTCGAGAGTTTGTCTTGTAACTTTTCATCTTGAAATATTGGGTCTCAAGCCTCTTATCCATTTCAGCAAATTGATTCCCCATGTTGGAAAGCCGAGAGTTTAGATTATCAATGGCTCCCTCTATCTTGGAAAGCATGAGAATTCCACTTTGGACATCGTCCTCCTTCAGCGCTTTGATTTCTTTGTCATCACGAGGATCGAGAAGATGAGAAAAGTTAGGAATGATCCTTCATTGTATTTAGTGTTGTTAGACCCAAGAGGGTCGGTCCCATCAAATTGCTCCACAAATGGTGGCATTGGAAGCTTGCCATCCTCGATCATATCCTGAATGGTGTGTTTCAAGAGAAAACACTCTTCAATATCATGGCCTCTACCTTGGTGATATAAGCAGTATTTGTTGCCCTTCCAGAGGTTCACTTGTTTCTCTAAAGGTGGATCCGGAGTCGGCCCTATTGGATGTAGCTTGCCTTGGGCAGAGAGTCTCTTCAAAGCATCGGCATAAGACATGCCGAAATCGGTAAGCACCCTTTGATGCCTCCCAGGTTTCCTTTCTGCTGTTTTTGGCTTTCTAGGACGATGGTTATTGCAAGAGGTAAGCTTTGGACGACCTAGATTAGAGGTTTTTGTAGGTGGTGTGTTCTTTTCCACCATTCCATTCTCGAGGGTGAGGACGCGAATGCTCAAATTTTCCACTGTAGCTTGAACTCGCAGGACCATGGCATAAACGTCTTGGAGAGACACGGTGATTGTGGCTTGAACTCCTTCGTGACCTTGCTGACTGACAGAACTTGCTGGATTCCTACTCGACAGAAGTGACGTGCATTACAACTCGATTCGGCATGGGATCACGCATACTAAGGCAACAAACAAAGGAAGGGATAAGATGACACATCTAGACTTGACTTGTGAACTCGTGAAATGTCGTGAGCGACTTCTCGTGTTTGAATTCACGGTGCTTGACTATAATTTAGACTCGAGTGTTGACTTTGACGGAGCGACCCTTATATGATTGACCTTATTGACGGGATTGATGACACGTGTTGATTCTAGACTCGAGGTTTGCTTATAGGTGTTAAGAAGACTGCTGTAATTTAGACTCAAATATGAGGCCCATTGAGACTCGTGTGTTGAGCCTCTAAACGTGTGACTCGAGGTGTCGGAAATGTTTAGATCCTAACTGAATTGGGGTATGGGGTCCAAAATGACGGCGTGACGCCTTAGGACTTGACTTGGATTTTGAAAAGACCCAAAATGTAAAGGAAGACGGGTTCATGACTCGACATAGTTCCGACTAGGACATAGTCGGTTTGAACTTTGACTCTAATTTAGCCCAATTGAATTTACACATTTACATGTTGGAAAATATTTTGATCAAAATCTTTTTGGTTTTTTTTTTGTTTTTTTTGTTTTTTCCTTTGTTTTTTTTTGGACTTTTTTTTTTCTTTCGTTTTTTTTTGTTGTTGCTTTTTTTTGGACTCTTTTTTTTTGTTTTTTTTTAAATGGGTTTTAAAATGGGTTTGAGGCCCGAAGTTTGACTCGACATATGGACAGAATTTAGGTTTATTTTGTGCTATTTTGAAAATGTTTATATTTTGAAAAGGATTTTATTTTACAAAATTTCGTCATGGTTTTGTTTATAACATGGTGATCACATATGATACAAACAAGCATTATAACGGGATGCTGAGTGCATTTAAAAGGGTTTTGATTTAAAGGGTGGGTTGTCATACCGAACAATCAAACCCGAAGTCTGTGGAGAGGCTCGTACCAAACAAGAGTAAGGCCGATTCCTAGTCCATTTCCTCAAGTAGTGAAAGCCCTTGATACAAACAAGAGTAAGTACCATGGTATGGATGACGTCAATCACTATCCATCCTTAGGCCCAAATAAGAATTAGGACCGTTAAGACGGGACGATTGGTCGAGTGGGTTGGGTTGGGCCTAAGAAGGCCGAATAAACGATCTAGGAAGACCGAGTTATGAAAACCAACAATTGTCTTGTACAAACTATTCCCTAACCTTGTTCAAGTTTCACCCTTGGCTACACATAAGTGTATTATCCCCAGCGGAGTCGCCAAACTGTGGACAATGGGGCCCACGGAGGCGCTTGGGAGAGAGAACAAGCGTTTGCATTTTGTGGAGTCGCCACCAATTTTTATGGGAAATTGGAACCGTTCGAATACCTCGTGTCATGTCAAGACACAAAGTAGAGACATGAACACCAAGAACTCGTTACCCTTAGCATTCTATGTCTAGAATGACTCTCGTGGATGCCAATGAACACGGATGTTCACAGAGATCTGGAGTAAGGGGTGAGGGTACGTATTAGGAAGCTCTTTTGATCGAACACCTAATCCCGCCCGCCTCGATAGCGGCCTCTACTAATGATTAGGGACATCATCTATACTCGATATATCGTCGATTATATGCATGCAATGCAACATCACTAGTAGAAAAAGTGCTATTGACATCGCCTTACTACCATCACTTCTTATTAAAAATGATGTAATCTAATTTTTTATCATCGGTTTTTCAAAAAAACGATGTTATACATTCTATTTTTAAAAAAACCGATGTTAATTTATTTACGTTGCATCAGTTTTATTAAAAAACGATGTGAGGTTTATTTAGATTGTATTCACATTACATCGTTTCATAACCGACGTCACAAAAGCCATTATTCACGTAATAGCAAAACCGTCCATTCAGTTCCCCATTCTCATAATTTTGATAGAAACCCCACACAAACCCCTTTGCTTTCCATATAACGAAACCCTGCGCAAAACCCTTTGCTATCCGTCGGCGCCCTCCTTTTCACACCAAGGCGGCCACCACGCCTTCATCAACGCTGCAACTATTCCTCATCCTTCACCGATCTATCGATTAAGGTATGTATGCATCATAAATTTTCTTATTTTTCTCCATTATATTATATAAGTGTTATTGTTTGAATGATAGAGCATAGGAATATGTCGCCAAAGTAATATTTATGACACAAAAGATAGTTACAAATTTGATAAAAGATTGAATCTGTATTATAAAGATTGAAATTATTTGATGATTATAAGGATGAATTGATAGGAAGGAGTAGGGTGGAGGGAGTGAATTTTAGATTTTTAGAGATAATGGGTTGAAAATTGATTGAAATTGATAGAAAATCAATTGAAATAAATCGACAAAAAGGTGAGAAAGTTGGGATAAAATTTGGGGTTTCTGCTCTTATCATGGCGCTTTGTAGGAGCTGCTTTGGTACACGGGGATTATGCCTCGTGACCGGCGAAATGGCATAGTGCTTTGTCATGATTTTGATTTGTTTTAATTAAAACCTAGCCATGGCCAAGCGCTTGTCTGAATTTGTTGCTATTAATTTGAACAAAACGAGATTTGATTGCCTGAATTTTGGGTGGGTTAAGCATGTAAGATGTGCTTGGGGTTTGGAGTTCACATAATTTGTGAATTTGCTGGGTAATGAACGGATTAAGAAGTATGTGCGGTAAGATTTAATCAAATTGATCATGGTTTCGAAAGATGCTGTTGTATATGGGGAGACAATATTTATTTGTATCACTAATTACTGGTTGTGTCTTGTTACACTTTGGATTGGATTTACTCGTAGTTTAGTATCACTAATTCACATGAACAATAGTTAGTGTTAAGTTAATTTATCTTTGGTATCATTTTTGTAATGTTAGATCCCTTGTTAAGTTTTTACTCCTTGTGCTCTTAATATGTATTTTGTATTACTACTGGAAAATCCCCCTGTTTATTACAATTCTCGCAACTGAATTGATATGCGTAGGATTGAATGATATTTGCTTTCTTCATGTTCATTAGCACATTATCATAGGGGACTCTATATGCAATCCACATCTCATTCAGCTAAACAAAATTGATGGTGCTATTGATACCAACCTTATTCGTATTATTTATGTATTCATCAGTTTGTCTTATTTTCTAGAGAAATAGAGAGCTATCTTTAGCTCCATCAATGTGAATATTTGATTTCATATTATTTATGTTTTTAAGATTAATGGTGAATATCTCCTCTATTGTTCCTTTTTCTTCAAAGTAAGTTGTTTTGTTGCTCCAACAAATTATTTGGACTTAAAATGTCGGCTTGTGGGCTATTGTTTTCTCTTCTCTAGATAAGTTGTTTATTGTATCATTGATGCTCTTTTTTTTTGTCTTTAGTCAATTTAAGTCCATTGTAAAGTACTCTCTCTGTCTCAGTTATTTGTTTGCCTTTGATTAATATACCCCTTACAATGAATAAAAAAGCCATACAAATGATTAGAAGACAAAAGGAGTAATTTATTATTCATTTGGTTTTTCTATGATGTACCCTCGAGTTTTTTCATTTTCTACCATATACCCTTCATTTTTGGGAATCCTCTCTTTTACCCTTTAACTTTATTAGTTCTTCTAAACCATGACCTAACTGCAATTAGGCGTCAAATGCTCCGTTAAGCGGCTTACTGTATTGCTGGCATAACCTTTTGGACTGATGACAAGGCCACTATTCATCCTGAATATCTAAAAACCTTCCCACACAACAATCACAAACCATTTAAACTCCTCCTTCCCCTGTTAAACCCTCATTCAGAACTCTTTTTCAACTCTAAATCAATCAAAGCACAAGATGAGCTTGAAAGTTGAAAGAGTAAATCACGAACAGTAGCATTATTAGTCTAATGCAAGAAGTGCAAGAAACAAATGGAAACTATTAAGCAAGGGGAAAAAGAGAAAGACAATGAGAGCTTAATGTTTGCATTCGGAAATCAGCGACGTTGCATTTTGAAATTAGTTTGTCATGAAAACACTGGATGTATTTTTCTTTTTTTTTTTGAAACCAAGTTATGGTAGCTCATGCCTTCATGGGGCATAATGATTTCATACTCAAAAAAAATGTGATTGCTATGTTATAAGTTATGCCTCAAGTTCTGAATTTGTCATGATAAAAATGTGTCATGTTTCACTGAACAGGTTCGAGTTGGTTGTATTTTGTCTTGGAGATAATATGGCGTTTTATCTTGAGGAATCAATTGCAAAGAGTTCTGACAGTCTTCTTTGTGCTTTCATATATGTTGATGGTTCACAGATCAACACTAAGGATATCATGTCTGAGGCATGTTCTGGCAAACGGATCAGCACTTACTAAAAGATTTGAATGGGAAGCTAGATTTTGGTAAACACTCAAAACTTGAAAGAATTAGACTGTTAATATCCCAAGTACTTTAATCTGCATCTTTCAATGTTATGTTTAAGTATTCTTAATTGAGTATTAAGCAATACTTTTATTTCGTTAATTGACAGGTTTATGCTCTGTCATGGTTTGTTATATAGTCAGAGTGAGATCAATATTAAGGTAGAAGCTTGATCCATCAATGCTATAGGTTACATAATATAATCTGCTACAGAATACGGACTCCTTGAGTTTCTCTTTTACAAGTGATATTAACTGATGAGATACAAAAGTTCTTTTCACATAATTCCAGAGGTAAAGAATGTTTCATATGGTCTTAAGTTAAGACATACTCACAACCGATTTAAATAATGTCAAATGAAAAGGGGATTGTGAGAAGTCTTAACTTAAGACCATGTACTCTTTATAATAAAACCAGTTCAGAATTTGCTTGCTTGAGTATCCATGTTATAACTTGCGTGTTTAAAATAAATTGCAAACTGTATGAGTTGAAACTTCATGTTTATCTTTCTCTTGCCACACTATGTTACTATTTTAATTCAAAGGCAATAAAAGCAGTAAACACTTGGCTTATGTATTGAACAAAATACCGCATAAGGCATCTTTGAGTGAATTGTTTAATGCCATTTAGTTATAATATTGATTATATCATATTAAACTTGGTTGTTAATATAGGTAAGGTTATAAGCTCTTTCTCAGAGTGTGTATCAAGATTCAGCCATACCATTGACTGGATGTAAGTGTTAATAAGTTTTTTGTACCTTTTGCCTTGTTTTTTAACCACTATCATCTATTTTTATGTAGCGTTTTCAGGTACGAATGAGCAAACGCGGTTCAAGAGCTCTGGTCTCTTTATTGTTTAAAAAAACATCTAATGTAATAATGTAATTGGTTTAGATATCCTAGAAATTGCAATTGAAAACATTTAACCTTTTTATGTCGTAGTAGTCTTTTGAACTGCTTGCATGACACATGGAATTGTAATATGATATATTTTTTTGTTAGATAATATAGATGATTGTGTTTGAATTGTTGGAAGCCGTGAGTTGTTGGGTTATTGATTTATCTTGAAGAACTTTAGTAGTATGAGAATACAAAATTTAGATCGGAGTTCTGCCGTATTTTTTGCAGCATTTAATTGCGGATAAATTATTGAATTCATGCGGATAAATTATTGAATTCGTATTGTCCAAATGAATTTAAAGAAATATTTACATCGATTTTAGGAAAGAACCGATTGGTTTAAGTCCAAAGTGATGTAAATAAAGTGATATTTACATCGGTTTTGGTCCAAAATCGATGTAAAAAAGGCATTATTTACATCGGTTTTGGACGAAAACCGATGTAATTATATTCCATTAACATCGGTTTTACAACCGATGTTTTTGTTATAATTCAATAAACAACGCCCCCAGAAGCATCGCCCCAAAACCGATGTAAATGGACCTAAAAAATCGATGTCAATGGCACTTTTTCTACTAGTGCATCCAAGTTTTAATCCTAACATGTGAATTAGACTAAGTCGGTAGACAATCAATTAGCATACAATTAATGTCGAAGTAGAATTTAATGTTAATTACATGTGAAAACATACAAATGATGCAAGAAATATGATAAATACAATAAATAAAATTGCAATAAAGAAAATTACAATAATTACATCGGGATAATTGATTATTGTCAAAAATACCTTTAAAACGGATAATTTGAGAAAAGAACGAATAAAGGAAAGAATAAATTAGTGAACGAAACAGAAGGAGATGATAATACGAAAAATAGTCAATTATACGTAAGCTAATTAAACTAGTCAAGGCAAAACGGAAGTTCGAGAGGTAAATCATCTCTGGAACAGCGCAGAGATGCGCCCTTTGGAAGAGGCGCAGCGATTCTTTCTGCATTCCAAGGGTGAGTTCTGGCTGTGAAGCCGGAACTGTAAATCGTTAATATTAATTGGTAAATTTAAACGATCGATTAATATATTTACTCGGATGAAAGTTATTTAATATATTAATTACATGTGAATGAGTCATAAAAACGATAAAACATGGATGAGACGGATGCAAACGAATTAATTACATGGATGAACAATGGATTAAAATAAATTAACTAAACAAATTAATTATGTTTAAATAAGATGAATTAATGATGAATATGACAATAAACAGATGAAAAATATATCAAAGATCGAATTCCAGAAACTCAATATGAACGAATTGAATTTCTACAACCCGGATTGATTTTAATGACGAAAACCCACAAATATTGGATTATAAGGGATTTAAGTCGGATTTAATGATGAATTATATACGTTAATGAATGATAAATAATATACATATGAAATTATTGCGATTGCACCAAAGAATTAAAGAAAACAAACGAAAACAAATAAAAGGTGACGAATTTACAGAGGACGAAGGAAGAAGAAGGGAAGCAGGAACTGCGGCAGCCTCACGAAGAGGCGCAGCAGGAACTGCGCTCCTTCTAAGAGGCGCAATAGTTGCTGCGTCCTTTCTCGACGGTTTGTCTTCTGGAAATCCGAGAAAAGGGTTTTAAAGCACGGTTTTAGAAATCGGTTTTAACAAGTATTTTCGACATAAACCTTACAATTGATGATACAAAAAGTAAAGAACAATATATAAAAGAGAGATTTACACCCTCAGACTTACATGTTTGACGAAACGAGATGAACTAAGTTATCGATTAGTGATGCTCGACTCGAATGTAGCGAAAGTGCCCTCGTAAGAGGAAAACGATTAAATTAATTAAGTTGATTGCTGATTGTGTAGTTGGTCAAATTGGTCGGTCATGCAAACGAGGCTGGTACTCAGAAAGATCCGAGCTTACGTGGTCGAATGTTCAAGCACGTAGGCGCCAAAAAGTAAGAACAAAGGTCTAGAATGTAAAGGGAGAAGAGAAGGGCGGACACTCGCGTGAGAAATATGTGAGACCGAAGGTCTCTATTTATACTAATCACACGACGAAATTCTGGTAAGAGTAAGATACGGAAGGAAAGATCCGGAAACAACCGACTTAGGTTAAACACGGAAACTTGGACAAAAAGAAAACCTTGAGGAAAAGGCGCAGCAGATGCTGCGTTCCTTGGAAGAGGCGCAGCACTTGCTGCGTCTTTTCCTCAGCGTGTTCCTCCTGCGCAAGAAAGCGCGTTTGACAGCCTGTCGTATTTTAGGCATCACTTTCACTACAAGACTCGGATTAAGGTGATTTCAGTGTCGTTGGAAATCTAAGAAAGAGATCTAGAACTTTCTGTGAAATAGGCCTGACCCAAAAAAGTAGTTATCGCCTCTTAAAACGGGCCTAAAGCTCGGGTTGTCATTTTAACTAAATGAAATGCACATTTTGTAATGTAAACTTTAAGTTTAGCCTAATGAAGTGACATGTGACTCAAAATGAGATATAACCATGACATTTTATGACATCCTAACCTTAGGTAGACAAGCACATTGCTTTTGACTCGGGATTTGACGGTTTTAGGAAACGAAGACGGTTTTTGACCCGGACTCCAAATGTACTCTAATTACTGCCAAAACGACCGTAATGACACCTAGATGACGACCATGAGGTAAACATTAATGTTTGAGCTATCACTTGACGATAAACTTATGAACTGTCACAAATCGTTCCGCGTACCAAACATGCGGCCCAATCATCACCGGGTGGTTTGCGAGGGGTGCAGAAATGAGGTGTCTACATAACGTAACATGTTTTCACTCTTTAAGAAACTTGGAAAAGGGTAAAATGAAGAGAAACTGACGAAATATGATTTTATATCCTTCTCGCGTTACTATCAAAACCCGACAAAACAACCCGTAAGACTCACTTACTCGATCGAGTAAGTAACTTACTCGATCGAGTAAGTAACTTACTCGATCGAGTTCCCCTTACTCGATCGAGTACCACACATACTCGATCGAGTACCCATCAGACAGACTACTGTTTCGTATTAAAACATACTTACTCGACAGAGTAAGCCCCACTCGATAGAGTACCCATAGACATAGAAAACTGTAGTATTACACCTAACTCCTAAGTTCATGTCTCAAATGGGCATATGCAGTAAGTGGCCTAATCCTCTTAAACTTCAAGCTGGGTCTCTCTCTTAAAAGCTTACCAGTTACACCTCAGTTGTTCCTCGCTTTGACATTTTCGGACTTACCAAGGGATAATGGTTATGGATGACTATTGTCGCCTAGGATCCAGGAGCCCTTCTCCTAAAAATATAATTTAGCACGCGTGCGCACACACAAGTAACGAAGCACCACTATTACAATTTGAGGAGAGCTACTAAACATGGTACTGAAAGCGGAGCTGGACATTGTACTAGGCGGCGGAGATTACATTAAATATCATAATGATTATTTATGATAGAACGACTAATATCGAGCCTTGTTGAACTGGTTCCACGGTTGAGACTAAGTCATTTTCACTCACAGAGAAGTCAGCAAGACAATTGTGAGTAATAGATCCCTGTTACAATGCAACAAAGTTTTATCAAGGTGGAATAAAAGTTAAGAGTGAATGTAACACTCCCATACTCCAAGTGCCTTACCAGGACCACTTAAGGCATGGAAGTGCTACCATCTCGGTTTCCCGAGGCAGTGATAATCAAAAGATAATAAAGAAACAACGTTTAGATAGTATAAAATTTAGTGAATACAATCCAAAACCAACTGATAAAATACGGTTACATGTTCTTAAACCAAATGTCTGACAACTAAACAAAATGTCTGACAAGCTACTCAAACTACAGCGGAAGACTCTATCATCTCGTGATGAAACATCCCAGCTAGCCCATATGTCTCGACTCATACCTGCTCAACAACTGCTCACCATCCCCGAATGGATCACCACAGTTTTTCAAAACAAAGACGGGGTCAGTACTAATCACACAATCATATATAATTACAATAAGACAGAAACCAACACATCTCAATCGTCACGTAACCCAAACTCCATAGTCAACTCCTCATCATTGACTACACACTAAAGTGTGTAGTCCTGCCAGAGTACCCATCGCAGCAGGTTACTCCACACCGCCAGTGGGGGACCGCAGCCGTTCCCACCTAAGCCCCGCTCATACCATAGAGCGATAAACCCAAATCTATTAATGTGCACATCCCTTCTGTGGCGGGTTCCACAGAAGGCGAATAATGGGCGTGAAGCCACTCCCGCAAGTGACCCCACTCAGCCAGGGACGCACTCGAAGACCACAGACAGATACAATCAATCACAACTATCAACAGTAACCAATTCCAACAACCGTCACAATACGAATATGATATTATACAACAATCGCAACCAACAACCAACACATTATGTGACTAATACTGAGTAGGGAAAACCCTACCTGGAATGCAACACACGCGGACGATCTCAACAGCTGTATCAAAAAACCTCTTCTACGAATCCTCCTCCTAACACATCATCACATAATCACTAACCATACAAAAACAAACACAAATCCCCAATCCCCCAAATTAGGGTTTAAACAAACTTGACTAATTACTATAAAATTAGTACGTAGATCTTACCCTCGACGCAAGGATCACAAGGATGCAAAGAACGATGAAATCCGACCTCTCAAGCCTCGGGATTTGTCAATAACACGGATGGATGCGAAGAACGTAACTTGAATCTCTTTTCAATGTGATTAGGTTTGTAAAAGTGTATTATGAAGATGACGGAAAGATTTATATACTAATCCGTATTATTAACAAAACCCGACAAAACATTACCCGTAAACCGAGCTACTCGATCGAAAGCAACCGACGACTCGATCGAGTGCCACTTACTCGATCGAGTGCCCGGCTACTCGATCGAGTACCCTACGGCACTTCATGTTTCTTAAATCAAAACACCCTTACTCGACAGAGTAAGGCCCACTCGATAGAGTACCCAGAGTCTCATAAAACCGTAGTATTACAGTCTTCCCTCCTTAAAAAGAACTTCGTCCCCGAAGTTCAAACCACAACAAAGGAAAGACATACTACCATACTCCCGACACAACAACCAAAACAAAACTCAACACAAAACATGCTACCAACCAAATTCAACCCGACACAAACCACTACTAACTATACCGACACAACACAAAAAGGTATAAGAACTCTTTGCGATTATCTCCTACCCCCCTAAAAGAAACAAGGTTACGTCCCCGTAACCATACATACCTTATAAAAAAAGGAAAGGGTAACGCTCTCTCATAGCCTCCTCTGCCTCCCATGTAGCTTCCTCAACCTCATGATTAGACCAAAGGATCTTAAGCAAGATTGTCTCACCATGTCTAGTCTTCCTAACCTTCCGGTCAAGAATCTGCTTAGGCGCCTCAAGATAAGACAAAGACTCATCTAGCTCTATGCTCTCTGCCTCTAACACATGTAACGGATCACTCACATACTTGCGCAGTTGAGATACATGAAACACGTTATGTACCCTATCCAAAGAAGACGGTAAAGCCAAACGATAAGCAATCTCTCCAACCCGGTCTAGGATCTCATATGGTCCTATGAACTTCTGACTCAGCTTGCCTTTCTTCCCAAATCTCATAACCCCACGCATAGGAGACACTTTCATGAGAACCTTATCCCCAACCTGAAACTCTATATCCCGGTGATGTAGATCTGCATAACTCTTTTGCCTATCTGAGAGCTCTCATCATCCTCTCTCGATCGCCTTAATCGCTCAACCATCTCATGTACCATCTCTCGGTCCTAACACCATCGCAAAGATTGTCGTCCCAACAAATCGGACTCCTACATCTCCTCCCATATAAGGCCTCAAATGGCGCCATGCCAATACTAGTGTGATAGCTGTTGTTGTAAGAAAATTCAATCAAATCCAACCTCTGTTCCCAGCTACCACCAAAATCCATCACACATGCTCGTAACATATCCTCAAGAGTCTTGATTGTTCTCTCTGTCTGACCATCTGTTGCAGGATGAAATGTTGTACTCATATTCAATGTCGTTCCCAAAGATTCCTGCAATTCTTTCCAAAACCTTGAGATAAACCTCGCATCTCTGTCAGATACTATGTCTTTAGGCACACCATGTAACCTCAACACATTCTTCCGATAGGCCATAGCTAATTGTGCCTTAGTCCATGTATCTTTCATTGGCACAAAATGAGCTGACTTGGTCAGTCGATCCACTATAACCCATATCATGTTGTTACTCTGCTGACTCTTTGGCAAACCCGCGATAAAATCCATAGAAATGGATTCCCACTTCCACTCAGGTACCTCAAGAGACTGAATCTTACCTTGTGGTTGTCGCTGTTCCCCTTTAACTCTCTGGCATGTCAAACAACGGGCCACAAACTCCGCTGTTTCTTTCTTCATCCCAGGCCACCATAACGTCTTCTTCAAATCCTTGTACAGCTTATCACCACCTGGATGTACCGAATATGGTGTATAATGTGCCTCTGTCATGATTGTCTTTTTCAGCTCCTCATCATCAGGGACACACCACCTCCCATCAAACCTCAAACTGCCATCTGTATGAATAGAGAATCTAGACACTGTCCCTTTCTCTACTCCAGCTCTCCACTCCACCATCTTAGGATCCAACACCTGTTTACCTCGAATATCATCATAAAGATCGCCGCACTTTGTCAAATCTCCCATGGCATCCCCTTTCTGGATCATATGTATCCCAAACTTCCCAACCTCATCTCGCAACCTCATCAAAGATATAGCTGT
The DNA here is from genome assembly GCF_048544455.1 of Silene latifolia. NCBI lineage: Eukaryota > Viridiplantae > Streptophyta > Magnoliopsida > Caryophyllales > Caryophyllaceae > Silene > Silene latifolia. The sequence continues at coordinate 3,274,516 of NW_027413701.1, forward strand.
GCACAAAGCAAGTACACTCTTCCTGCTCAAGGCATCTGCAACTACATTGGCTTTCCCTTCATGGTAGATAATATCCATGTCAGAATCGCCAATAAACTCCATCCACCTCCTCTGTCTCATGTTCAACTCCTTTTGAGTGAAGATGTACTTGAGACTCTTGTGATCTGAAAATACCTTAAAGGTCGCCCCATAAAGGTAATGTCTCCAAATCTTGAGAGCAAACACCACTGCACCCAACTCTAGATCGTGTGTAGGATAATTCTCCTCATAAGGCTTCAATTGCCTAGAAGCATAGGCAATGACTTTACCGTTCTGCATTAACACACATCCCAACCCATTCTTTGAGACATCTGTATAAACCTCAAAGTTCTCACTCCCTTCAGGCAATGCTAAGATTGGAGCTGTGGTCAAACGCTCCTTTAATGTTTGGAACGCCGTCTCACAACTCTCATCCCAACGAAACCTGTTCTCTTTCCTCATCAAAGCCGTCATAGGTCTAGCAATCTTGGAGAAATCCTTCACGAACCGTCTGTAATATCCAGCTAAACCCAAGAAACTCCGGATCTCAGCTACATTCTTTGGTGCTTCCCACTTGGTAACTGCCTCAATCTTTGCCGGATCCACAGCTACCCCATCCTTAGAGATCACATGCCCCAGAAAAGCAACTTTCACTAACCAGAACTCACACTTGGACAACTTAGCATACAACTCATGCTCCCTTAAGGTCTGTAACACAATTCTCAGATGCTCCTCATATTCCTCCTTAGTCTTGGAGTAGACTAAGATGTCATCTATGAAAACCGCCACAAACTTGTCCAAAAACTGACTGAAAACTCTGTTCATCAAATCCATAAACACAGCCGGTGCATTAGATAACCCAAAAGGCATCACCACATACTCATACTGGCCATACCTCGACGTGAAAGCTGTCTTTGGTATGTCCACCTCTCTAATCTTCACCTGATGGTACCCTGACCTCAAATCAATCTTGGAAAAGACTGATGCACCACTCAACTGATCAAACAGGTCATCTATCCTTGGCAAAGGATACTTGTTCTTCACCGTCACTCGGTTCAGCTCCCTGTAGTCTATGCACAACCTCAAACTCCCATCTTTCTTTTTCACGAAAAGAACTGGTGCTCCCCATGGTGATACACTAGGTCTAATGTATCCCTTCTCTATCAGATCATCTAATTGCTTCCTGAGCTCCTCCAACTCCTTAGGACCCATCCGGTACGATGCCTTAGAGATTGGCCACGTCCCCGGTTTCAGCTCAACACTGAAATCTATCTCCCTCTTCGGCGGTAACCCCGGAATCTCCTCTGGAAAGACATCTGAAAACTCCTCCACAACTGGTATCTGATCAACTGTCGGACTCTCTATCCGATCATCTCTCACATGGCACAAGATCATCGGGCACCCCTTCCTTAGATAGGACTTCAAGGTCACAGCTGCAATCAACTTAACTTTGGGTTTGACAACAAACCCACGATAAGACACACTAATGCCCTTAGGACCTCTCAAAGACACTTTCTTTTGATGACAATCTATCTTTGCTTTGTACTTCCCTAACCAATCCATTCCGGCTATCATCTCAAAACCGTCTAAAGGAAACTCTAGCAAGTCTACAGGTAGATCAACATGCCCAACTATCATAGATGCATCCCTAAAAAACCTCCCACATGTTACAGACTCTCCCGAAGGTATAAAAACTTTCTCACTTACAGACTCATACTCTCTCAAACCCAACTGTTTAACATGACTCGAAGATACAAACGACTGAGACGCCCCCGAATCAAACAAAACAAAGGTGTAAACACCATTAACAAGAAAAGTACCAGTGATAACATTTGCGTCGTCCTCAGCTGCTTGTTTCTCCATCATAAACAGCTTTCCACTGGTCTTCTGCCCACCTCCTTGGACAGTACTGGCTGAGGTAGTCGGCTTAGCACCCGACCCCTGGTTATTGTTGGTGTTGGTAACTGGTTTCTGATAAGAATTATCACCATTACGATTACCTCCCCCGTTGTTGCTCTAACCTCCCCGGTTGCTCCATGACCCAGTTGGTCTGTTACTCGCAAAACTCTGTGCCGGCCCCTGAGAAAAACTCCCCCGTCCCGGTCTCTGGTAACCCCCACTCACTACGCTGGTGCACTCATGTCTCTTGTGGCCTACACCGCCATAGTTAAAGCAGGTCATTCCCCAACTTCCACCACTACTACCACGGCCACGCCCATATGAAGCCCCAGCACTAAACCCTGAACCAGAAGAATATGCTCTAGCCTGAGTGTGGTTGCCCTTCTTGTAGTTAGATTGGCCACCACCCTCGCTCTCAGCCTTTCTTTTCTCAGCACCTCTCTCTCGGGCCATCTCTACCAACCTCTCAGCTCTCCCCGCCCTCTCATAAGCTTCCTTAACATCAGTAAGGATCCCCACGGGTAACTTCTCCATTATCTTGGGGGTCAACCCCTTCTCAAACCTCAGAGCTAGGTTCTCATCACTCAATCCTATATCCTCAACATACCTAGCCTTCTCATTAAACTGTTTGTAATACTCAGCCACAGACATCTCAAAGGTCATCCTGAACCCATCAAACTCCTTCCTCAACTTACTCCTCACATGCTCCGGCACGAACTCCCTCTTCATAGCTTTCCTAAACTCTTCCCAAGGAATAGCAGGCTGCCCCTGCTTCTCATACATATCTCTAGCACTCACTTTTACCTCATCCCACCACTCTTCTGCTGCCTCCCTCAAGTAGAACGCAGCTTGTTCTACCCTCATCTCATCCGGATAATGTACCAAATCCAGAATATTCTCCATCTCACGATGCCAATTGTCAAGAAGAATTGGCTCCCCGGTCCCTTTATACTCTTTCGGGTTAAATCTCGCTATGTAAAGACTGATCTTAAAATGATCAACCTCCTTATCTTTCCCCACTCTCTTTAGTGCCTCCGTAAGAGCATCTTGATGCTCCAACATCTTAACTATGTCATCAACGTTCATGCTCTCAGCTCTCGCATACAAAGCGGTTTTCTTTGGCGGTATCTTGAAACTATATAAGAAAAGGTAGGTATAAACATACATACCATAACCCAAAACACGAAAACAGCCTGCCCAGACCCCACTCGATCGAGTGCTAAAACCTACTCGATCGAGTTGAGGCTACTCGATCGAGTGCCCAACATACTCGATCGAGTGCCCCGACTCCAAACCCCAAACAGACCTTCTGATCTCTAACATACTCGACCGAGCTGACAAGCCACTCGATCGAGTGCCCTCTACTCGATCGAGTGCCCCTATGTACTCCATCGAGTACCCAAAAACACGGTTCTGACCATAAAAACGTCAAACTATCCACTCGATCGAGTTAAGCCCACTCGATCGAGCACCTCACCTACTCGATCGAGTGCCCCCCACTCGATCGAGTCATGCCGACTCGTATACGCTACCCGCATGTTATCTCACTTACCCCAACATAATACGCAATCTTTATAATCTCGGCACTATAATTATAACTACGCATGCATATCTAAATTTTTTTTCATATAATCATTAAAGCAATCTACTTCATATTATCAAAATGCCACATTATAAACACCCAACATGCTTCTTCATTCAATTTACATACAAAACATATCTTTTTAACCTTTAACCATACTTTCAATCCTCTACTCCCATCATCCAACAGTTCACAACACATACCGTTATGTACACATTTGAACCAAAAAGTCAACACATACGACCTTGACACATATACCCCCCATGTGGCCGGTTCAAAATTGCAGGGCGAGTTCGCGACTTTAGGACGTCTCCCAAGCCTTTGCATTAGCTCCTACAACTTTTACCCCGGGTTCATTTTAATTGACTCCCTATGTTCATTTGATTCATTAGTTACAGGTTTCAGGATCGTCGCTCTGATACCACTTTGTAACACCCCCATACTCCAAGTGCCTTACCAGAACCACATAAGGCATTGAAGTGCTACCATCTCGGTTTCCCGAGGCAATGATAATCAAAAGACAATATAGAAACAACGTTTAGATAGTATAAAGTTTAGTGAATACAATCCAAAACCAACTGATAAAACACGGTTACATGTTCTTAAACCAAATGTCTGACAACTAAACAAAATGTCTGACAAGCTACTCAAACTACAGCGGAAGACTCTATCATCTCGTGGTGACACATCCCAGCTAGCCCATATGTCTCGACTCATACCTGCCCAACAACTGCTCACCATCCCCGAATGGATCACCACAGTTTTTCAAAACAAAGACGGGGTCAGTACTAATCACACAATCATATATAATTACAATAAGACAGAAACCAACACATCTCAATCGTCACGTAACCCAAACTCTATAGTCAACTCCTCATCACTGACTACACACTAAAGTGTGTAGTCCTGCCAGAGTACCCATCGCAACAGGTTACTCCACACCGCCAGTGGGGGACCACAGCCATTCCCACCTAAGCCCCGCTCATACCATAGAGTGATAAACCCAAATCCATTAATGTGCACATCCCTTCTGTGGTGGGTTCCACAGAAGGCGAATAATGGGCGTGAAGCCACTCCCGCAAGTGACCCCTCACGGGGGACACACCAAGACCACAGACAGATACAATCAATCACAACTATCAACAGTAACCAATTCCAACAACCGTCACAATACGAATATGATATTATACAACAATCGCAACCAACAACCAACACATTATGTGACTAATACTGAGTAGGGAAAACCCTACCTGGAATGCAACACACGCGGACGATCTCAACAGCTGTATCAAAAAACCTCTTCTACGAATCCTCCTCCTAACACATCATCACATAATCACTAACCATACAAAAACAAACACAAATCCCCAATCCCCCAAATTAGGGTTTAAACAAACTTGACTAATTACTATAAAATTAGTACGTAGATCTTACCCTCGACGCAAGGATCATAAGGATGCAAAGAACGATGAAATCCGACCTCTCAAGCCTCGGGATTTGTCAATAACACGGATGGATGCGAAGAACGTAACTTGAATCTCTTTTCAATGTGATTAGGTTTGTAAAAGTGTATTATGAAGATAACGGAAAGATTTATATACTAATCCGTGTTATTGACAAAACCAGACAAAATATTACCCATAAACCGAGCTACTCGATCGAGCAACTGACGTACTCGATCGAGTGCCACTTACTCGATCGAGTGCCCAGGCTACTCGGTCGAGTACCCTACAGGCAGACTACTGTTTATTAAATCAAAACACCCTTACTCGACAGAGTAAGGCCCACTCGATAGAGTACCCAGAGTCTCATAAAACCGTAGTATTACAGTGAAAGCATGGGAGAACTCTCGTACAACCACTTTATCAAAACAAATGACTATCCATATACTCGATATTTGTATAAGTACCCCCCTCCATTCCAATCATTTATTTACCTTTTACATTCTTTATGAGAGGTATTTTAATCAAAGATAAATAAATGATCGGGATGAAGGAATTATATATAGTGGTATAAAAGTTTGAAATGCCTACTATTATAAGATAGCCGCCAACTATCACTCTATGATTGTGTATGCCAAGTTTACAGGAAATTGGTAAGACCTTGCCATGAATACTGAACAATATATACCATGATTACATAATTAACCAAGTCTATATCATCTTTCACCAGTGATAAGTCCATTTTATATAGACTTTATCTCCTTATTTTAGCTCTAATATATTTGATTATTGCACTAACCTTAGTGATTTTATGAGCTAATATTGTATTCTAGTTGTCTTTGCATGGTTTGTCACATTTTGTAGGAACTTGAGCTTTTAGGAGCTTATTTCTAACAAATTTTCAAGTAACTAGAATCAAGGCTAATTGTGGAAGCAAGATGGACCATGGTAGGATATTATGGAAATGACAAGTCCAAGTATGAAGAATTGTGAAGTGGGTTGATGCACAAATGAAATCACAAGTGAAGCCCAAATTAAGAAGTCCACACAAACTCAACATGGGATGCTCAACTTTGGATGCTTATGGGATGCTAAATTGTGTGATTAACCAAAGGCTTAAAGATGGGATTAATGGCTCACATGGGATTCTCTAGGCAATTACTCAAGCAATTAAGAGAAAATATTTGGGGTTGACCCCTTATATTTGCTCTAAGTTTCACCCCTCATTTCCTATATAAAGGGTGTAGACTTAAACACTTAGACACCATCTTTCTACACACTTTTACAAAGAAATTCTCTCTAAATTTAGCAGTTAGTTTAGGTTAGCTCTTAGATAGTTTAGTTTAGATTTACTTTATGTTGTTTACATTTTCTATTTACATTACAAGTTATAAAACAATTTACATTTACAAATTATTTATATTACAAGTATTGTTCTTCCATTTTCATTTCCATTTCCAATTGCAAGGTAATTTCTTATTCATATTTTCATTATGTTTGCCATTTCATTTATAATTAGTTTAATTTGCATTTCCACCATGTTAGAGTAGTTTCTTTTGTCTAGGGAATGAAGGGAGCCATGCATAAAAAGTATTTGTAAAATGTTAAATTAGGTTGATATAATATTGTCTAATTGTTTCTATCATATGTTTGCATTGTCACGTTTAATCTTTGTTTAAAGGCCTTATTCATTGATTAAGTTTGTTCATTCATTCTAAAAGTCGAGAGGCACGGAATTGAATTAGACTAAGTATGTGTAGTAGGACGATCTAGTCATGGACGAGAGTTTCTCTAGGACTCGGTATATGGTTGACACTAACATCGTAAGGTGGGTGTCTCTAAGCCTAAACAATTAACGATTTATCAACTCCTATGTTTAATTTGAGCATTTACATTATTTGCATGTGTGAGCCAGTGATACCCGTCGTTGTGAGTACCAAAAATAAGATTTATAATTTCCTATTAAGACTAGCCTAGGCTAGTGGTAACAGGGTCGAACCACAAGGAGGCAGACGTAATTTCTAGCTGTCTAATAAAAGTCTAAGGTAACAATTGTGGGGGTTGAGTTGATTTGGTCTATGACTAAGAGTAAATAAAAACAATAAACTAAAAAGACGGATTAAACAAATAAAGAAGGGGTACTAGGATGGTCGGTTCATTATAGCTTCGGCGGCAGCATACCAAACAGGACTAAATCGAACACATGTGAGGCGGGAAACAAGAGGTCCTCTCGGTCCACTCTTAACAAATAGCATCTTTCAATCTCGCTATAGGTCCCTAATATCACTAATACTGACTCTCGTCCTGAAAAGTGACTAACGGTCTAAACTATACCTATCTTTCGATCTCAGCACAGTTTAGTCATCTTAATTGGTGATCTAACAACTTTCCCTATCTTTCGATCTAATGGGTCAGTCATAAATTAAGCATCTAACTGGTCGCATGCATTCGATTCGTTAAATACAACATTAAAATCAATTAAAACGAAAGGTAACCTCACGTGGTCAGTCGATCGACCGGGTATGGCAGTCGATCGACTGACACGCGATTTCAGTCCAATTTAAATACTACGCCGCCTACGCCATAATTCCCCTACATCCTAGCACAATTGATTTAGCTACTCATACTAAAGGTGATAACAACAATAAAACTAGGGCATAAAAGTACTGAATTCATAATTAAAGCGGTAAGACAAACAATTAACATGCAATGATAAAACGGTTTCGGGAATCTAACTAGCAATTCTATACTAATAACGAAACAGAAGTGAATTGAAATAGGGCCGAAGAATACCGAGATCGCAAAGGAAAGATTAAGAATAAGAACGAAAATTCCAATGCTCACAATATTTCAAACCCTAATTATTTCTAAAGAATTGTATGTAAAACTTAATGTGAAAACTTGATTAAAACTGGATGATGTATCTGATGTTCTAGGTTACGTTATATAGCAAACATACGTAACACTTATTATCAAAACCTAAACATTATGGGCTTGCGCTTCCTCGGTCTTTTAATTCCCGTCTGGGATAGCAGATTGATCGATCGACTGAGCATGGCGGTCGATCGACTGGTCTTCAGTATACAGTAGCTTCTGGAACCTGCAGGTTGGTCGATCGACTGATGGCAGTGGTCTATCGACTGCTTGAGCTGCTACTTAACTTTTATAATCTCGTGGATTTGTCTTTTGGGCCTTGAAATGCGCACCAAGCTCGTTCCTCGGGTGAATACTTCACGTCAAATGCAATGCAGGATACTCGGGGACGTATTTAGCTCGATTTCCGCTGGATTCTTCACATTTCTGCAATAATGTACAAAAATACGGATGTAGACGGAAATAGGGAGAAATGTAGCATAAACTACATGAATGAGCTCTGAAATGCGTGGAAAGTAGGATGTAAAACATCATATAAAAGACACGCATCAAACTTCCCCAAACCAAACCCTTACTTGTCCCCAAGCAAGAACTAGACTCGATCTAATTACCTAATGGAACGAGTTTAATCTCAGAGCGAATTACAACATGTGAAACTTAAACCAATTTAATACACAACCAACAATCAATTAGTAATGTGAATCATGCAAACGAGTTATGGAGTCGTTAAAACTACTGAACCGTCAACTGTAGAGACTTATCAAATTGGACTCTCACGGGTCGCTCATAACACTCAAATAAGCACAGGTGAATAATGTAAAGATAGAAAGAATTCATTTGTAGTGACACTCACCTAACTACGACCTATAAGAACATGCTTGCAGTCTAATATGAAAGCAATCTCTACAACCGTACATACGCATTTCAACCAACAAGTGACCATGACACATGCCGAGGTATATATTTGGATATGTGAGGTATGGGTAAGATGAGGCAAAACATTTATGGAAAAGTGGAGGTACAGGTGATCAAGCTAGTACCAAAACGGAACCATATGGCAACATCCAACTTCTTGCTCAAAACAAATGGAACGGTGCTATATCAAGCACAAATCTCACAATTTCCAGGTATAAAAGTAATCAACTAACTCCCCAAAAGAAATGATTAATACATGGGAGCAAAAATCGCCATAAGATAAGGATTTGAATTATGCGAATTTGATTTCTTTCTCTTTTTCTCGAACCTCAGTCGATCGACTAAAAGGGGCAGTCGATCGACCGCATGAACAGTACAGAACTCTTTTTTTCTTTTCTAATCATTTTTTCATCTTTTTTTTTCTTTTTTTCTTTCTTTTTTATTTCTTTCTTTCCTCCTTTTCATCTTTCCAACAACATCTGAAAAGAGCATATGCCACCAAAAACGAAGTAACAATCCCAAGAACACAGACTACTAGCTTGACAAGGGCAGGCTAAATGTAGGATGTAGTAATGGGACAAAAAGGCTGTTTTTGGCAGTGTGGGGTTCATGGGCAAAACGAGAAAAGGAAACCTCTACCACATGTGTCAACTAACCACAAACCGAATGCATACAGGTATTAAGCAGATTAAGTTCATATTTATGCACATTTATGTGACATGCCTCATAAGGAGTACTACTCACATTCCTAAATAAACTGGTCATAGATGTCACTAGTTATAGGCTCTAAATCTCAGAAATATGATGTAGCTTGCCAATTTTCAAAGTCAAGTCTCAAGTCCAGCAAGAATGTAACGAAAACTCGTAGATATGCATTTATACGATTCTACTAATAACATGTTAATTAGCAAGGCTTAGGCAAAACAGGTGCAATTGCGATATCATCCTTGAAATACTACCGTTCCGACTCGACCTACATGCTAAAATAAACGTGCATTTTATGGAAATTTTTGAAATTTTCAATTTTTTTTGAATTTCGTATAAAATGAAATGAACAATGCAAAACAGAATGTAAACGTGAATGCAAGCAAATGATATGCGACGCAAAACCCTTCCCCAAACCAAATCACACAATGTCCCCATTGTGCAAAATCATGTAATGAAGAAAAGAGAAATGGGAATTTGCGGGAAAATAAATAAATAAATATGGCATGAAGTGGAAATCAGGAACTCACAAGACTTTAAACGCAGCAAAGGAAACCTCCCCAAACCAGCGTGAGCTAGGAGGTTTCAGTAGCCAGCAGTGCTACTAATAAGTACCTGAAAGACAAATAAAACCCACGCGTAAAATCGAGAAGACAATTTTGAAGCGGTAAATATGTGCACAAATGAGAAAATTAGAAGAAATAAATAATTGGACGGAAAATAAAGTGGAGTAAAAAACTCCCTTAAGTCCGCATATCGAACAAACACAGCAGGGGAGAGGTCGTGAATAGGTACAGCAGCGTCCTTGGTCGATCGACTAAGAACGGCAGTCGATCGAACAATGTGTCAGGAACAGTAGCTCCTGGAAAGTGCAACTCAGTCGATCGACCAATGTAGCCAGTCGATCGACTGAAAATACTGTTGTACTCCTTATTTCTTCGTATTTGCTCAATTACTTGAGCTAATGAGGTCTAAAACCTACAAGTGCACAATAATACGCGCCCACAATTGCGCAAAACCCAGAATAAAGTCTCAAACGCATAAAATCCTAAGCAAGCAAAATAAAATGCGAAGTTTCGCGCACACAAAAGCAATAAAAAGTGTCTAACAAAAGCAAATAAAATGTTTGGAAAATATGTGATCAACTAGTAGTTGATCAAGAACGGCCACGGAATGGCCCACTTTGTCGGCTTCTGGCTACTAGAGGTAGCCTCAACGGTGCTTATCTTAGCAGCTGCACCCTTCTTAGCTTCCACGTCCGTATGGCTCAACGGATCAACACTTTCATCGTCTCCCCAATCAAGGACTTCTTCTTGCTCATCAAAGTCCAAGTCGGACTTCCGTGCCTTGACCGGTTCGTCATCAACTTCCCCATCAGTGGCATATCTAAGGCAACCAAGACCTCCTCGTTAAATGATTGGCTTCTCTGCAGCTAGAGTGACTTGCAGCTCTTCCTTCCCCAAACCAGCTCCTGCGATATCAGAAATAGACAAATCTTCCTCCAATTTGCTCCCAATCTGGGGCGGAGGGGTTACAACAGGAATAGAGATAGGTAAATCAGGAAGCACAAAGTACGATTTCTTGTCAGAAACCGTGTTACAAGTCACAGGCCACATGGGGTCCTTTTTCTTAGATGGTTGGGCAAAAACAATAGAATGCTTGCCTACTTTAAAAGTCAAGGTTCCTAAACCGACATCTATGACTGCACCAGCAGTGTGCAGAAATGGCCTACCCAAAATAATGGGAATATGAGCATCCTCAGGCATGTCAAGTACAACAAAGTCGACGGGGAAGAAAAACTTCCCTATTTGGACGGGGATGTCCTCTAAGACTCCTATTGGCTGGACCGCAGATCGGTCAGCCATCTATACTGTCATATCTGTTACTGCAAACCTCGTCAATTTGAGCTTCCTAGCTAGACTCAAAGGCATGACGCTTATACTAGCTCCTAAGTCACATAATGCCTTCTCAATAGAGAAGGTACCTATATTGCAAGGAACAGAAAAGCTACCCGAGTCCTCTAGCTTATGGGGTGCAGTGTGAGACAGATAAGAGCATGACTCTTTGGTTAGTGCGACAGTATGCACATTTTCAAGTGACTTTTTCTTAGACAGGAGTTGTTTCATGAATTTAGTGTAGGTAGGCACTTGATTGACCAACTCAAGGAAAGGTACTTGTACATTCAAACTACGGATAACCTTTTCAAATTTATTGAAAGATACTTGTTCCTTTGTCGGCACTAGTCTCTCCGGATATGGGGCTGTAAGAAGTACCTAAGCCCTCTCCTCTAAATCGCGCGTGCCGGTATCTGTGGACTTAGGCTGAAAGTCCACCACCTTCTCCTTATTGAAGCTTGAACCCTCCTCACACCGTCTCAAATGTGAGCCATTGACCGACATTGGGTCAAACTTCGGAACCGGGACGGACCCATCAGCACTCGGGTCTTTCCCCAACACTTTCAGAGTTGTCGAACCCCGGAACAAATGGTCTCTCAAATTATCGGGCATCGGAGGACGAAAAATCTCGCTATCAGCAGTGATCTTGGTCGATCGACCACTATCCTCGATCGATCGACCGAGGTGTACAGATTCAGCCGATGTAACCGCGTATCAGTCGATCGACCGGGTGTATCAGTCGATCGACTGATATACCTGGTAGACGCCTTTTTCTTTGAATTATTCGTTACAGCTTTCTTTTGACTCGGATCCGCCTCATTCTTTTCAACAGCGTCCTCGACCATGGCAGGCCCCTCCAGGGTGGACCCACTCCTCAACGTGATAGCGTTTAGGGTCTCCTTTTGGTCGGTTTGAGTCGGTAAGTGTCCCGGAGCTCGAGTGGTACTCTTACTAGCCAATTGAGCAATTTGGCTCTCTAGTAGCTTCATCCCGGCCTCTCTTGCTTGGGACTCCTTCAGCAACAAGTTCTTGAACTCAGCAAAATCAGAACCATGGGATTGTTGTTGCTGCTGCGGCACATAAGGAGGTTTTTGATATTGTTGTTGCTTTTGATGAGGGGGCACATAGGGTTGCTGCTGCGGAGGTGGAGTTGGATTTAGGACATTCTGGCTACTCCACCTCAGGTTGGGATGAACATTAGGCTCATAGTAGGTGTTTATCGCCTATAATGTTGAAAGGCAAAGACAAGACTCAAAGGGACTAGGGCAATTCTTCAAACGTGTCCTCTGCTCCGCACCTTTCAGACGAAAGGACCGTCTGACACAGCATTTACTTGGTAAATACCTTCTTTTGAAGCTCTTCCTAGTTCATACTTGTCAAATCTCGCAGTGAGAGCTTCAAGTGCAACTACAGAAGGAGATTCAGCGCTCCTCCTTTGATTCCCTCTGGAATTCCCATACTCAGCCTTGTGGGTGGCTATATCGTCAATGATCTTCCACCCCTTGGTTTCTCCCAAATTCTCAAAAATCGACCCGGGGCAGCTGCAGATCCAAAATAGCCCTCTAATCGTCATACAGCCCATTATAGAACTGATTGCACAAGCTCCATTTTTCGAACCCATGGTGTGGTATGGTTCGCACCAACTTCTTAAAACGGACCCATGCTTCGTGGAAGTTCTCGTCCGGCCCTTGTTTAAAGCTCGTGATTTGAGCTCTAATTGCATTGGTCTTCGAGGCAGAAAAATATTTCTTGTAAAATGCCAAAGCCAATGAATTCCAATCGGTGATCCCATGAATGGCTCGGTCCAGATCTCTATACTACTCCCTTGCAGCATCACGAAGGGAGAAGAGGAACATGGTCTCCTTGATCTGGTCTTGGGTCACGCCGGCTGGTGGGGGTATGGAACAATGATGAGTCAATAAATGTCTCCATATGCTTAGCTGCATCTTCATTTGCAGCTCCCTCGAACTGGTTTCTCTCAACCATACTAATGTATGAAGGCTTTGGTTCGAACTTCCTGACATCTCCTGGTAATTCGAACCCCTTATATAAATTTGCAGCTGTCGGCTCAGAATGACTAGCTATACTCGCTTCCTCAGCCATGACTGGAATTTCTGGAGAAGTGACTGTCTCTACCAAGAGGTGGAAACGGGTGAAGAAAGTGGATCTTCCTCGAATGCTCGTTCTCGTAATAGCTTGTGAGTACTCAACTCTTCCTCTGTCGGTAATATCCTTTGTGATCGTCTCAACTCGCGCAAAGATTTCTCAATCTCAGGATTGAATGGTACTAGTTCACCACCCTGTGACCTGCGCATAAGAGGAAACTACAAAAAGAATATAAGAAAAGTTTAAGGAACGGATGTTCCTTAAACTAAGAAAGACTAAATTAAAACAACTAAAAATTAGAACTATTGCCTCCCCGGCAACGGCGCCAAAATTTGATACCCGTCGTTGTGAGTACCAAAAATAAGATTTATAATTTCCTATTAAGACTAACCTAGGCTAGTGGTAACAGGGTCGAACCACAAGGAGGCAGACGTAATTTCTAGCTGTCTAATAAAAGTCTAAGGTAACAATTGTGGGGGTTGAGTTGATTTGGTCTATGACTAAGAGTAAATAAAAACAATAAACTAAAAAGACAGATTAAAAAGATAAAGAAGGGGTACTAGGATGGTCGGTTCATTATAGCTTCGGCGGCAGCATACCAAACAGGACTAAATCGAACACATGTGAGGCGGGAAACAAGAGGTCCTCTCAGTCCACTCTTAACAAATAGCATCTTTCAATCTCGCTATAGGTCCCTAATATCACTAATACTGACTCTCGTCCTGAAAAGTGACTAACGGTCTAAACTATACCTATCTTTCGATCTCAGCACAGTTTAGTCATCTTAATTGGTGATCTAACAACTTTCCCTATCTTTCGATCTAATGGGTCAGTCATAAATTAAGCATCTAACTGGTCGCATGCATTCGATTCGTTAAATACAACATTAAAATCAATTAAAAGGGAAGGTAACCTCACGTGGTCAGTCGATCGACCGGGTATGGCAGTCGATCGACTGACACGCGATTTCAGTCCAATTTAAATACTACGCCGCCTACGCCATAATTCCCCTACATCCTAGCACAATTGATTTAGCTACTCATACTAAAGGTGATAACAACAATAAAACTAGGGCATAAAAGTACTGAATTCATAATTAAAGCGGTAAGACAAACAATTAACATGCAATGATAAAAAGGTTTCGGGAATCTAACCAGCAATTCTATACTAATAACGAAACAGAAGTGAATTGAAATAGGGCCGAAGAATACCGAGATCGCAGAGGAAAGATTAAGAATAAGAACGAAAATTCCAATGCTCACAATATTCCAAACCCTAATTATTTCTAAAGAATTGTATGTAAAACTTAATGTGAAAACTTGATAAAAACTGGATGATGTATCTGATGTTCTAGGTTACGTTATATAGCAAACATACGTAACACTTATTATCAAAACCTAAACATTATGGGCTTGCACTTCCTCGGTCTTTTAATTCCCGTCTGGGATAGCAGATTGGTCGATCGACTGAGCATGGCGGTCGATCGACTGGTCTTCAGTATACAGTAGCTTCTGGAACCCGCAGGTTGGTCGATCGACTGATGGCAGTGGTCGATCGACTGCTTGAGCTGCTACTTAACTTTTATAATCTCGTGGATTTATCTTTTGGGCCTTGAAATGCACACCAAGCTCGTTCCTCGGGTGAATACTTCACGTCAAATGCAATGCAGGATACTCGGGGACGGATTTAGCTCGATTTCCGCTGGATTCTTCACATTTCTGCAATAATGTACAAAAATACGGAAATAGGGAGAAATGTAGCATAAACTACATGAATGAGCTCTGAAATGCGTGGAAAGTAGGATGTAAAACATCATATAAAAGACATGCATCACCCAACCTCCCTAGACATTTTATTTACTATTGTTTCATCACTTCAACCCAATCAATCAATCGATAATCTACCAAGGTAAAATCAATCCATAACAATTAATTAATAACTCCCGTCTCCTTTGGGTTCGACCCCTAAGTACTACATTCATTTTTTGTCTAGGGTATAAATATTATCTTTCCATAGGTGTGCGATAGCCTATCAACCAGCTTATAACTTCTGATCGCAAGGTAATGAAGTGATTATCCATCGTCAAGTTCAATTCTCCTGCAGCTCTGCAACTAACTGAGAATCAACTGAAACAAATAATTAGCACCATGACACTGTGATATTGAATTCACGATCAATTAGAGACTTTTATAGAGAAGATCTTAAAGAGGAGGAGACTTTTCTTTTTCTTTCAATTAATGGACATGGGAAATTTATGAGCTTGCATCTATCTATAACTAATAGAATCAAGTTAGCTTTTAAGTTTAAACTATGGCTAAAATCTAAAAGTGAATGCTTGAGAATCACCGCCAAAAACGTAGTTATAGTCTTATAGATGCAAAAAAAAAAAATGTGTGTACCATTATAATTTTGGAGAAGGTAGACAGAGACCTTCCCTTATACACGGGAGTATAATATTGATCACCTCTACAGATTCAAATCAAATTACGCTAAGCTTTTAACATGGAAATGAATTTGGGTGATCACCTATTAATGGTGCTCCTTAAATAATGGTAGAAATGGAGCGTTTTTGCAGTTTAAGTGCCTTTGACAAATTGGGAGGTAACAAGGGTTCCATTGACGGAGCAGAATTCTTCTCGGAATGGAAAGTTCGAAATTCCCTTTCTGATATTGCTTATAAAGGGCCGAAGTTCACATGGTGTAATAATAGAAAGGGTAATAAAAGAATTTATGAACGTATTGATAAAGGGTTAGCGTCTCCTCTATGCTATTCAGTGTTTCCTTATTCTGGCATTAAACATTTCCCTATTCAATGCTCTGATCATGCGCCAATCATCTTTGATACTGGTTTTTTTGAACCTCATAAACGCAAATCATTTAGAATGGAAGCCTGGGCTTTTGAATATGAGGATTCTCTTCGACTATTGAAGCAAGAGTGGTTTCTTCATGATAGAGGATCTCCGGTGACAAAACTTTCACGAAAATTACGAAGAACTCGCTATGTTTTCAAGAACTGGACTCTTGCTAAGCGAAAATCATGGAACGAAAAATGGTCTGAGTTTGATGAAAGATTAGAAGCTGAACTGGAAAAAAAATTTAGTGGTCACAGTGAAGAAGGATATAAAAAATGACATGATAGCTATATTGAATTTAATAAGGCTGCCACCCTCTATTGGAGACAACGAGCAAAAATACATTGGATCAAAGACGGGGATACTGGTAATCGTTTCTTTTTTAATTCAGTTAAGAATAGGCATGATCGTAATTTAATTATTGGTTTGAAGAGGGCTGATAGCTCTTGGACTTTCGATAAGCAAAAATTAGCTGGTATTTTTGACGATCACTTCAAAGAAATTTATGGAGTTAATACTTCTCGTGGTACATTTCAACAGTACCAAGTGACTCATCACCATTTGTTTGGGAATATAAATTCCTTCATAACTAATGATTAGCAAGATTTTTTCTCTTCTAGTTTCACACGCAAGGAAGTTAGAACAGCCGTTTTTCAACTTGGATCAACTAAATTACCAGGACCGGATGGAATTCCTGCTCTCTTTTATCAGAAATTTTGATTTCATATCAAACCGAAGTTGAGGATCTTGTCCTTTTTATGCTTAATCTGAAACATTTCAATCGAATTCAATCGTCATCGCTATTGCCCTCATCCCAAAGGTTACTAGTGGGAGACAGTTGATAATTTTAGACCAATCAGTCTTTGTAACGTTATAATAAAAATCGTTACAAAGTGTATTTCTAATGATTAAAAGGGTGATGTCTCTTCTCGTGAGGGATTATCAAAATGGGTTTGTCCCTAGTCGACACATTTTCGATAACATTTTACTGTCACATGAAATCTTGCATCATATCTCTAATAAGCGTTTTGGAAAGAGAGGTCTTAGTGCTGTTAAAGTGGATATGAGCAAGGCCTATGATCGTTTGGATTGGAATTTTATTAAATGCACTCTTCTTTCCATGAAGTTTCCGTCTAAATTTGTTGATCTTATCATGAATTGTGTCACTACGGTCTCTTATGAAGTTTTGATCAATGGCTCCTCAGGAAAGAGTTTTAGACCAAAGGCTGGTATTCGTCAGGGGGATCCTCTTTCTTCGTATCTCTTTGCTTTGTGTACGAAAGTTTTATCTCAATTACTATGTGATGCACAAGACAAAAAACTGATAAAGGGTATCCGAATTTCGCGTGAGGCTCCCCCTATTTCGCATTTGCTTTTTGCTGACGATTCAATTTTCTTTGTGGATGCTAGGGCCTCGGATTGTGGAGCCCTAATGGTTCTCTTAAATCAATATGGGGATGCGCCTGGTCAACGCATAAATGAGGCTAAGACTACTATAACTACGAGTCCTAATTTCACTCTTAGAAATTATCGGGATTGTCTAAAAATCTTAAAGGCACCTGGAAATAAAGGCATGGGTAAGTATTTGGGGTTACCGACAGATTTTGGGGCCTCAAAGAAGGAGATTTTTGCTATGGTTATTGATAAGGTTCGATCAAGAATTCAAAGCTGGAATAATAATTACTTATCATCGGCTGGACGACTGACTCTCATTAATTCAGTTCTCTCTTCGCTTTCTGTTTTCTCTCTATCGGTATTTAAAATGCCGGTAAGTGTGAGTTCGAAGATTAATTCTCTTCTCTCACAGTTTTGGAGGGGTGGAACTATTATGAAGAGAAGTCTTCACTGGTGTAGTAATCTTTTTATTAGTGCTTCGAAATCTGGCGGTGGTCTTAGCATTCGTAATATTGGATGTCTTAATCAAAGCCTTTTAGCCGAAATTGGATGGAAAATCTTGGTCAATCCTACTAGCCTCATTAGCAAAGTTCTTGGACCAAAATTTAAACTAAGCCCTGACACTATTTTCAGCTCATCATTTGCTACAACAGGGACTCGATCTTGGGGAGAACGTGGAATTCGCTGGGGTATTCAATTGTTACGAGAAAATTTGGCTTGGCAAGTTGGTTTTCCATCCCTTCTTGATATTTGGAAGGATAAATGGATTTATGGATTGTCTTTGGGTCAACTTCTTGGCCTTTCTGATCATAAAATCAATGAGAAGCCATCCCTTAATGTGTGTCAATTGAAAACTGCTATTGGTGATTGGGATGTTGATGCCGTTTTTTCTATTTGTGGTAATATTATGGCCCCTTACATTCTTGCACTTCCTCTTGCTGCTGAAGACTTTGATGATAGTCTTCATTGGACCTTAAATAAAAACGGTCAGTACTCGGTTAAAAGTGGATATGCGATGGCCTTCTCCCATCTTTGGGCTACCAAGGCTACAGATACGGATTGCAATCGAATGGCTGCTTTTTCAATAGCGTTTTGCAAAAAACGGTTATGGACTCTACCTATTCAGGGAAAATGGAAAACTTTCCTTTGGAAACTTTTGTCCAACTCTCTTCCTATTGGTACTGAAGCTAGTAAAAGAAATCTTCCATAGAGTTATCAGTGCAAACTAGCTGCCTCTTTTGATAATCACTTGGAATCTTTAGAACATCTATTTCGTGACTGCTCGATTACATCACACATCTGGGCGGGTTCCCCATTAGGCATTCGCAGTTCTAATGGCAGCAATATTTATATTCAATCATGGGTACTTAATTGGATCACTTTTCTTCATAGGGACGATTCCTTAGATTCCTGCATTCTCTTCATAAGCACTTTATGGAGAATATGGTGCTTACGGTTTGCTTTTTCATCCTGATTCAGTTATGGGGTTATCTTCACAAATCAAGCTCCTAACAACGGATGCTATCAACAATTCCTCAGTTGCTAAGCGTCGTCTTTCCTCCTCTGCCAATTCTAATTTCGGGGGTTCTACTGTGATGGACTCAATTAAGAACCATCTGCCTTTCTTTATCATTAGCAATTGTCTATGTTTAATAATATTCGTCTTATGTGTGATGCTTTTTGGCATACGGATTTTAGGGCATCTGTTGGGTGGCTTTTTCAGGATTCGCATGGAGTCGTCTTTCATACTGGGCAATTTCGTTTTTGGGCAGGCTCTGCTTTACAAGCTAAAGCTACGACTTTTTTTCATGCTCTCAGGGATGCAACTAATCGAGGCTTCTGGCACATTGACGCTCAAACTGACTGTCTACGTCTTGTTCTTCATCTAGCTGACTGCACGGAGGTGCAACAAGAGCTCAAGACACTTTTACGTTCTATTTTTCATGTACTTGCTTCCTGTCATTGTTGTTCCATAAGTCACTGTCCAAGAATCTTAAATCGGACTGCTCATCGTCTAGCGACTTCAGCTATGCGATGATCTTAGCCCCTCCGTCAAAAAAAAAAAAAAGTTTACTAAACCAATATCCATCCAATCCCCTATTTACTAAATGAATAGGAGAAACTCCAACTTTTCCCGCCTAAAACATATTTTCTAGAATAGTGCTTGGTATTTTTAGCATATAGTATAGGTGTGGACGTGCTAAGTTATAAATGGATATAATCTTTCGTATTTAAATATTTATAACATTTAATATTTCACATTCTACACAAATTTATCTCCGATCTTTTTAGGATAAGGAAATTCTTTTTTTAATTTTAAAAGAACTTATTGATAAAAATTTATTGACTTTTTATGATAAGAAGTTGGGCTAAAAAATATGGTATTAGTAAATATTTGTTAAATTTGAAGTTGGGCTAAAAAATATGGTATTAGTAAATATTTGTTAAATTTCATTGACTTTTTATAATAAAAATTTGCAGCTAAAAAATATGTCATTAGTAAATATTTGTAAATTCACATCATTAATTTATCGGTAAAAAAACAAAAAAAAATTCAAAAAAAAACACCCATTTTTATTACTTCTTACGATTTAAATTGTTATTTATTTCTCTAATCAAAATACAATAAGGTGAAACATGAAAAATAAGTGTTTTGTCAATTTAAATTCTATAAATAATACAATAAAAAGTAAAACTCTATAAATACGTGCATATATTGCACGGGATTTATATTAGTAACTCTACAAATACCGCGCATTCATTGCGCGGGATCTAAACTAGTAGTAATATAGTATAGGTAAAACCACTGCCAAATGACATAAAAATAAGAGGAATATAATGCCACGTGTCTTTTAAACAAATGCTCAAGTAGCCTTTCTATATTATTGTATGCCATTACTTTTAAATACCATCCACGCTTCAAAACACAATTGATAAAGTGCTCAAACTATCGTAACTGTCATCATATGCTATACCAAATTGAAAAGAAGGATGGAAACAGGTAACATTAAGAATCGCAATTAGTAGCTACGAAATGCTCGGCTCTCAAATAATGGCATGCTCTTAACTACCGCAAAAACACAAGAAGCGACATCTACAGAACAAAGGATTACTAATTGAGTTGCTTAATGTATCATAGTTGAAGCAAATTAATCATATTTGCAGTGCTAAGAACCTTAATCTCTGCCTACAAATTACTTGCTTCAATTACGTACCACAAGGTACAAAAACAAAATTACCGGAACATCTGGAACTCCGGTTGCAATTGCTTCACCTTTGACTTCGCCTAGAAGACTGCACAATGAGTTTTAATAAAGCAACAAATGAACAAATTAAAAAAGAAGCATTGGATGGAAACAAAATAAACTATTGAAATACTAATGTCTACAAATTGAATAAACTGAAATACATACAATTAACCAAATGTAGTTTCAATCTCTATTACACTTCATGTGTAATGCTACATCTCTTGAGTTCAGTTGTGTACTTAAATAGTCATCATTGAATAGTTGAATAGTTTAATAAACGCGAAAGTGGTAATTAGGCCCCTTAACTCTGTTCAATTGTGAAATTAGGCCCCATAAGTTTTATTTGGAGCAATCAAACCCCTTAAGTTTCACCAAAAGTGAAATTCAACTCCATTTTCATAATTTTCACCAAATTCTTATATTAATATCACTTTTAATACAATTTATCAAATATAAAATATATTTTTTATAATTTTAGAACTTTTATATTTATATTAAATATTGAGAATTATTTTATTTTGAATTTTATAATATATAGACAATTTATTATATATGTATGAATGTTATATAAATTATAAATAATTTACTAAATATGTATGTAAAAGTATTCTTCAATGATTAATAAATTATGTAAAAATTCGTAAAGTTGCAATTAGTAATTTTTAGTTATTTAATAAATTATTTAATACCAATATAAATTGTTTTTAATTAAAATTCTTGTGTAAATTTAAAAAATGGGGTTGAATTTCACTTTTGATGAAACTTAAGGGGCTTGATTGCTCCAAATAAAAGTTATGGGGCCTAATTTCACAATTGATTAGAGTTAAGGGGCCTAATTACCACTTTCGCGGTTTAATAAAACTGAAGATATCAATTCCTTACAAAAAAAAACTTAAGATATCAATCAATACTATGATTAAATGTTACATGAACGCAATAAAGTTCATGGGTCAATAAGAGGAATTGAAAGGCGGCAGTTTGGAAATTGCGGGTGGGAAAGGGAAGGGCAGAAGGCGTAATTATGGTTGGTGTTGATCCTTTTTTAGGGGAAAAATAATGAAAAATAAATTTAGAAATTTCAGGCAACTTCGAACACATAAGAATTAGGCTTATTTGCTAATGACACGTGGCTTTACAAACTACTTTAGTTTAGCCTTTTAATTATATTGATAGATATCTCGAGAAGGCCTTTGTTGTTTGTTTGGGAGGGGTTGGAAGAGAATAGAGTAGAGAGAGGGAGGGTAAGGGTATGGAATGTCTTTTTTTAAAAAAAAACATCGATGACTCGTTATAAAACGTCGACGACGTTTCGCAGCCCCCTTTGAATTCTATTGTACTCAATACTTAGACATTTCAGGCTCACTAGTGTTCCACACATGAAGAGGCTATCGTGCAGACAATCAATCTCACCATCTAGCTGGATATGAAGCTCTTGAACACCCTTTTGTAACGGGTTACTAACCCATTGATTCCAATATGAATTATCACAAATGCCTATGCAGTCTAAACTAAACTTCTTGATATTAGAGACTTGGTGTAGTGATGACCGGTTTTTGCCGTCACTTCCGGTGCCAAAAATAATTTATAAACCCAATTAAAAAGTAGTATTTAATCGGGGTCGAACACAAAGATGGCGGGGGTTAGATACTTGGTCGGTTTAAGTCTTTAGTTTAGTCAAATAAATGAAGAAGGTTTGATTATAACCTAACGTGCAAATAAGATATAAAATTAAACTAAATGAAATTACTTCTAATCAAATGAATGAAAGCTAAGGTCCTTGGGTTCACTTGGGTAAGTCGGGGAAGAGAGGGTTGTTAACAAGAAATGGGTAATGATAAAGGCCTGTGATTGAACCTAATTTCTTAGTCAATTAGAGCTAACTAACAAACATTTACTTAGTATGAAAAATTCGTCTCGACCATGCCATATAGGCCTTCCATTGTCTTTCAACCTAGGATAGACTAAACATGATAATGAAAGACTCAAACTCTCATTTAAGCAATCCATCAAACATTTCATAGGCATGGGAGTAAGGGTTTACAAACAAGCTACACTTAGTTGAGATAAACTCATCACAAACATGGAAAAAGACTATCTAATAGCATAGGCACCAAGATGGATCAAATATGTCTAAGAAAGGCTCCAACTTTCATTTAAGCAACTCATTAAACACTTCTAAAACCATCCAATAGCATAATGCACCAAGATAAGTTAAACATGCTAATAAAAGACTCAAACTTTCGTTCAAACATTTCATCGAGCACTTCATATGCATAAGAGTGAGACCAATTAATTACCCAATTAAAAAGGTTAACAACCCAAATTCACCCTTTTAATCACCCAAGATCCCCAATGACCTTAGATGAGACTACTCACACATTTTCATGGATGAGAAATTACCAACAACTTCCAACAATAAACAAGTAAACATTGCAAACATGATAAAGACTAATACTTTGGATGAATGATGATTAAACAACATAAGAAATGTAAACAAATGAAAATAAGATGTAAATAAGAGATGAGAATTATACCAACTAAGAGGAAAAGAACAAGCTTGGATAATAATGGAAGATGAATTTCTTCTTGTCTTCCAAATACAACCCAAATTACTAATTGTAAACTAATGAAAAGAGATGAACTTGGATAAACTAGAGAGCAATTAAACTAAAATTAAGGAAAGATTACAAATTTTATTGAATGAAAATGAGAAAGGAAATATTAGGGTTCTACAATATTGAGAGAGAATAATCTAAGCTAGTCTAATTTCTAAGTCTAAGTTCTATATGGTAGGGTGTATGTGGTCTTAGGTAGTGTTCTTTATATAATAATAATAATAATAATAATAATAATAATAATAATAATAATAATAATAATAATAATAATAATAATAATAATAATAATAATAATAATAATAATAATAATAATAATAATAATAATAATAATAATAATAATAATAATAATAATATTTTAATTTTAATTTTAATAATAATATTCCTAATTATAAAAACTAATCGACACAAAGCCTCCAAACAAACAAAGACATCGACACAAACAAAAAGGGGAAAACGCAATATCGCAGCAAGGATGTACTCCGGTCAACCGTGATCGGCATGGTCACCCCGCGCGAGTACTTCAAAATTAAAGAAACGAAATTTGGATTGGGTGCGGGAGCCGGTGAGGCGGCTGCCGGGCAACCGGCATAGAGACACAATTGATGCGAGAAATGGAAATGGTGCTGTGTGCCAGTGTGTCGGCTGCCGGGCAACCGGCATAGGCAACAAAAGCTCATAAAAGCTCAGTTTCGATCCCGAGTCCAGAGATGCGCGAATGAATTGTTGATGCAGGTTGTCGGTGATGGAGTTGTTGATGATGGTGAATGCGAGCTTGCCGCTGTTGATAATGGTGCTTGGCGATGGTGATGTCGGGGTAAATGGTGGTGGTTTTGTTTGTCGTGGTGGTGTAGGTAGAGGATGGTGTTGGTTGAAGTCGAGTTTGATGTCGGGTTGGTGAATGATAATGGAGATTATGATGGAAGGTGGTTAATGGGTTGGTGATGGTGAATGAATGGTGGTTGGTATCGTGGTAATGTGAGGCAGAGGAGATGGTTGCTGGGTTGTTTGAAATTCAGGGGACGGTTGTTGATGGTGGATTAATGGAGGATGGAGATGAGCTGCACGAGTTGGTTTTTCGTGATTCGTGATTGAAGCTAGTATGAATGGTGATGGTGAATGAAGGCGTGGATGTGTGAATTGAAGCAGGGGAAGGTGTTACGGTTTGAAGATGATGGTGAATGGTAATAAAGTATGAGAATGAATTGAGTGAGAAGGAACTGTTGTTGATGACGGGTTTTCGGGTTGAACTGTGGTCGTCAATGGTGATGGGGAATGAAGATGGTGAGGGGAGGAGGATGGTGATGGAATATGTGTGTGATCATTGACTTTGACAAAGTCAAATATTGACTTTATTCATGTTTCATGCCATACTTTATTTCGTCTCATTATTCCTCCTTGCTTTCCCGTTTCACCTACACTGTAATACTCCGTATTTATAAGTCTTGGGGTACTCTATCGAGTAGGCCTTACTCTGTCGAGTAAGGGTAAGTTGCGAAATAAAATAGTTTCTGACCTGTTGGGTACTCGATCGAGTAGCTGGGGTACTCGATCGAGTAGGGGGGTACTCGATCGAGTATCCTTGGGTACTCGATCGAGTAGCCGGTTTCACGGGGAATTTTCTCGGGTTTTGTTAATTATGCGATTAAGGTATTTAAGTATCGTCGTCATTGTTTTAAATCACTTTTACAAAACCTAAAACCCTGTTTAAGAGAGAAAGCAACAAGTTCATCTTCCTAATCGCATTCTTAGCAATTCCCGGAGTTCAGACGGTCAGTTCTTGTCGTTGTTTATATCGTTGGATTCCTTGCGTCGAGGGTAAGATCTACGTACCCTTTTTATTGTCTTTCCTTTGATTTGGTTAAACCCTAATTTTGGGATTGGGGGTTTTTATGATTTGTTAAGGTTAGATTGTGATTATGTGATTATGTGATTATGTGATAGGAGAAGGATTTGTAAAGGAGAGGTTTTGGAGCAATTTTTGCTAGATCGTCGATGATTGTGTTGCTTTCCGGGTAGGATTTCCTACTCAAAAGTATTAGTCCCATAATGGGATATTGGTGATGTGTTGTATTTGGTTGTTTGATATAATGATTGTCTTTGTGTTTGTGGTTGTGATTCTTTGTTGATGGTTCTCGAGATGCGTTCTCGGTGAGTGGGGTCACTTGCGGGAGTGACTTCACGCCCTAGTTTCGCCCTTCGTGGAACCCGCCACGGAAGGGGATGTGCACATTAATGGGACGGGGTTATCGCTCGGTATGATGAGCGGGGCTTAGGTGGGAGCAGCTGCGGTCCCCCCAGCTGTGGCGGGCAGTCGGTGGACGGTCGGTATTGAGATGATGGGAATTGGTTGGTGGTGTGTGTGTGTGTGTGTGATTAATTGTCTGTTTATCTTATTGTTGATGTATATTGAGTTGTGTGATTAGTCTGCGACCCCGTTTAAATGTTTTAAAACTGTGGTGATCCATTCGGGGGGTGGTGAGCGTTTTAGCAGGGTATATCATGGATACGCGTGGGATCTAGGGGATGGAGTCATCACATGTTAGAGTCTTTAGTCTTCATTTGTGTTTGTTAGGACAGTTCCTTTCGGTTGGTTTGTAGTTTGAAACGGTTGTATTCGCTTGATTGGTTTTGTAATGTAATCACTTAAACTTATTTAATTAAGTATGTTTCTTCATTGTCTTATGATTATCATGCCTCGGGTAACCGAGATGGTGGCATCCTTATACCTGAGTGGTCCTGGTAAGGCACTTGGAGTATGGGGGGTGTTACAAATGGTATCAGAGAGACGATCCTGAAACCTGTAACCAATGAATCTAATGAATCTAGGGAGTCAATTAAAATGAACCCGGGGTAAAGGTTGTAGGAGCTAATGCAAAGGCTTGGGAGACGTCCTAAAGTCGCGAACTCGCCCTACAATTTTGAACCGGTCACCATGGGATATGAGTCGGGATCGCTATGTGTTTATCTTGTGAATTGTGTACCAATATGGTGATGTGTGGCATGAATAAGGGTGATTTTGTATGTTGTTGGTTGAAAGCATGTTGGATGATACTTGGTTTACCATGTTGATTGGAATAGTTGGAAAAGTATGTGAGAATGACGAATGATGTGGTGGAAAAAGGAAATAGTTTATTTGTGATGAATAATGATGTGCAGGATGAATGATTTATAATGTGTACATACTAGTAACTTGTGGTTAGAGGATGTGACATGATTTTTTTTCATAATCCCGTTTGCGTAAAGTTAGATAATAAGTTCATATAATTGTCTCATTTGTGGTATCGTATGCACTTATAGATGAAGAATGTGGATGAAATAGATGAACTGATTGGAAAAGATGGGGTGTCAATTGCATGAGAATATGAATTTTGTGATTTTGAATATGTTTAGGTGACGAAGTGGGTTTGTAATATTGTTGCATTAGTAACATGGAAATAGGATTTGTAAGGTATGAGTATGTTTTGTGTTACGAAAAGTTATAAAATTAAAACATGTGGGTAAGTCATAATTGGCAAGTTAGATAAGTTATGTGCATGATGAATGTTGTTGTTTGACTTTTGAAAATAGTAACATATGATTATGAATACTGGTTTTATGAGTTTGGACTGGTTTTGTTTGCTTGGTTGTTGTTTAAGCTGTTTGGAAGTAAAAATCAAATAGTTATGTCGTCTGATTACCGCAAAGTTGTCTTTAAACTGTTATAACTTGAGATGCATAAATGATTTTGATGTGATTCCAATTGGAGGTGATAGCTTGTCCTTTTACGATTCTAACGATAGGTCACACGCCCAAATCGACCAAGAAATGAGTGAGTTATGACATTTTTAAAACTGGACAGTCTTGAGAATTGGGGTACTCGATCGAGTATCCTCGGTACTCGATCGAGTAAGGGGGCACTCGATCGAGTACGTTAGTTACTCGATCGAGTAGCCCTGGTGATTTGTTTTACGTGCTTCTGATCTTGACCTACTCGATCGAGTAAGTCCCTTACTCGATCGAGTGGCCTGTACTCGATCTAGTGACCCTTGTTTTGGGTCATATGCTTATCTTTTGACTTCGTTGCATATTATGTTTAATTCAAAGTTATTATTTTGCTTCTTTATGCATTGTTTTACCTGTATGTTGGTCTTGACGCGTAAGTTACCCAATCTTGTGGTGTAGTGAGTGACACCTGTGGTGAGTATGAGTTCGGTGGGAGGACATGAGTTATACGTGGTTGTAATAGATAGTGGAAAAAGAAAAGGAAGATTGTTATGGCTTAATTGAGACATAGAGCATGTTTTCTGAGACGAGATGAAATGAGATGAGTAATATGAGTGTGTGTTGAGTAACGTAAAAGTAAGTGAATGTGGGCAATGGATGATGTGAGTCTAAGGAACGTGAGAACGAAAGGATTGAGAGTAAGGATATGGATAGTGACAACTTGAGATGTGTAAAGAATTATGGAGGGAGGTAGTTAAGAGCCGTGTGGGTTAAGAATATACATAATGAAAGTTCGTTTTAAAGGGGTTGAGAAGAGTGGTATATAGTGAACTTTGTGGAGTCATGTCGCGGGGTGGAGATTTGGCTTTTTAAGAGATGAAACTATTGTGGGTTTTCCTTGGGCAATTAGCGGTATGAAAGGAATTTTGATTTCTAGAGATGTAAGAAGGGAGATGCAATTGTTGAACAAGAACGTTGATTCTATGGATGGATTAGTGGCAAGGGTGATTGATGACATAATAAGAGAATATTTGTGGTAAGAAAGAGGAAGATGATATCGATATAAAATAATGGGATTTGAGTTTTGGAGCGATGAGAAGGTAATTGGTGCACTAAAGGGTTAGATAGAAGTAATAAGGAGTTGAGCTATTAAATTGGTATTATTGAGTGTAAAGAGAAAAGAAGGATAAAAGTAAGGTCGAGGGAAATGTTCAGGAGTTATGTGATATAAAGGTAAGGAATCATCGAAATGTGTGATAGTATCACGAGGATGTTAGCTGAAGGCTATATAGGAGCTTCAGGACAACATGATTGATAGTGAGTTTCGAGGAATTAAGGGAGTAGGAAGTTGGTGGAGTATTGGCACGATACGAGATATTTGGTGGAGAGTTGGATGACAATACAAATAAGATAGTATTGGGAATAATGTTGAGGTAATTTTGTGGATGGGTTTTCTTTGTTCGTTATTTGGAATGTTAACCAAAAATAGGAGAAAAACCATGTTATTTTGATATGAGTGTAAGAGGTTTGATATACGAGCGGTGGTGGCATTGTGGTGTTATCACTAGTGGTTAAGAGTGTTGGTATATTAGAAAGGTAGCAATTCTAAAGAGGTGATTTGGTAGGGACCGATTGTTGTGTATGATTGTGAGAGGGTATAAGATGTGGTTAGATGAGGCGGATGCTAATAGTTGAATAGTAAAGGTATGGTTATATTTGGCGGGGAAGTGATGGTTGAGCGAATGGGGAATATGTTATGAGGGGCATATGAGTTAAACTCGGATGACGGGTAACCTTTATCGAGTGGTAACTTACGTGGTCAGGATTGACTAGTTGGTTGTGATTACGGGTCTTTGATATGTGTAAATGTTTGTGTGAGGTTCTGACCTCACAAGAAGTGGTATGGTGTGATAATTATAAAGTTGTTTTATGAATGTTCTGTAATATATATGTTGGACACGGTAATTTAATTGAATGATATCCAAAAAGGTAATAATTTGATCAATTGACATGGCTAGTTATAATTTTATGTGTATTAATAACACATGTGTATTCCGTGAAATGGTAGAGATGATGTTCATGAGATGCTTATCTGTGTATCCATATAATATGTTGCGTGGTGACTTAATAAAGTGATTTGAGTAAGTTTTTCTTGTCTGAGAAGTTATGCTGAGTCAGTGTTTATGGGAATTGTATGCAGTTGTGATGTCTATCGGTGTGGTTGTGGTGCCTCGGGTGGTGATCCGGGCACGGTACATAGTGTTGTGATACGGGTATTTTCGCACTACGGTGTGGCTGTTGGTGGAGGTGTTGTGATGCCGTCACCGGTTGTGGTGGAGTAGGCGGGATGATTATGATTCGAGTTTCGAAAGTACATAGCAGTTATACATAGATTGTTGTTTTGTTTGATGTTGTTCCCTGCGAGTTTCAGTTTGTGCAGATAGACAATTGTCTTGTTTATTGATGTTTTCTTTACCTGGTTAAGTTGGGAATGAGGGTAGAGTATGATATACATAGATTTGTATATGTTTTCGTTGTTGTCATAGTGTAGTGATATTCTGTTGATGGGACACGGTTGTGAGAAGTTGTTACAGTAATTTTGATCTTGTTCTAGATAAGGCTTTAGTGGACATGGTAATGGCAAATGATTCGTGGAACATGTGTTGTAATGATCTGAAAGCGGCAGGTAGTTCATAATCTTTTGTTGAGGCAATGAGTGTAGGGTGTTGGGGGAATTAGTGTTATGTTAAGTTGTGTATGAGTTTTGCGGTAATGAAAGAAAGAACTGGAGGATCTAGTGTGAGTGTACGTAACGAGTGTGAATCGTGAGTTATGCGTTTGGGAGATAGGTGCTTTACATAGAGAGGTATGTTGTTTTGTAGTAATAATGGAGAGTTAGTATGGTGTTCTTGCTACGAGTTTATGGTATAGGTTAGATGCTATGCCGAATGAGTTGAGGAATGAGAAATGTTTATGTACGGGAGCCTTGGATATAAGAATAGTGAGTGTTTGGCTTATAAACGGTTATCTTTGACATGTGGTGGTAAAGAGGGTAATGAGATATTGATAAGGTTTGGTATTAGTGAGTTACGAGGACGTAACATTTGTCTTAAGAGGAGTAGGATGCGATAAAACAGATTTTGATGGTTGTACATATGGTAATATATTCGGAAGTTGAGTCTTGATGTAGAATAAAAGATCGATTCGTGTTGTGGGTGATTTATTAAAGGTCATGACCGTGCTTGTAGTAGGGTGATGCTTCGGAGTATGAGAATATTTTATATAGTGTTGACAGTTGGAGGATGATGTTATGAGTCTGAGTAAACTTCGAGGACGAAGTTCCTTTTTAGGGTGATAGAATGTAACATTCCGTCTGATGTCTATGAGTGTCTTAGTATTGGGTTTGATAGTTGATGATATTATGGAGCTAGCAGCATTAGAGGATGGTAGTTGATTATGTATGGAGTTGGTGTCGTGAGAGATATATATGTGGTAGATACGATATAGTGAGTCATGTTGTGGAAGTAAACGTAGTTGGTAGAATGGGGGTTAAGAGGTCATGTTCTATGTTCGGTCGAGTTCTTGAGTCCTTAGCTAAGTTGTTGTGTCTTGGTCGAGTCAGTATGGTTGTTTTATGTATGGGTTGAACTTCGGGGACGAAGTTCCTTTTAAGGAGGGAAGACTGTAATACTCCGTATTTATAAGTCTTGGGGTACTCTATCGAGTAGGCCTTACTCTGTCGAGTAAGGGTAAGTTGCGAAATAAAATAGTTTTCGACTGTTGGGTACTCGATCGAGTAGGGGGTACTCGATCGAGTAGGGGGGTACTCGATCGAGTATCCTTGGGTACTCGATCGAGTAGCCGGTTTCACGGGGAATTTTCTCGGGTTTTGTTAATTATGCAATTAAGGTATTTAAGTATCGTCGTCATTGTTTTAAATCACTTTTACAAAACCTAAAACCCTGTTTAAGAGAGAAAGCAACAAGTTCATCTTCCTAATCGCATTCTTAGCAATTCCCGGAGTTCAGACGGTCAGTTCTTGTCGTTGTTTATATCGTTGGATTCCTTGCGTCGAGGGTAAGATCTACGTACCCTTTTTTATTGTCTTTCCTTTGATTTGGTTAAACCCTAATTTTGGGATTGGGGGTTTTTATGATTTGTTAAGGTTAGATTGTGATTATGTGATTATGTGATTATGTGATAGGAGAAGGATTTGTAAAGGAGAGGTTTTGAGGCAGTGCTAGATCGTCGATGATTGTGTTGCTTTCCGGGTAGGATTTCTACTCGGTATTAGTCCCATAATGGGATATTGGTGATGTGTTGTATTTGGTTGTTTGATATAATGATTGTCTTTGTGTTTGTGGTTGTGATTTGTTGATGGTTCTCGAGATGCGTTCTCGGTGAGTGGGGTCACTTGCGGGAGTGACTTCACGCCCTAGTTTCGCCCTTCGTGGAACCCGCCACGGAAGGGGATGTGCACATTAATGGGACAGGGTTATCGCTCGGTATGATGAGCGGGGCTTAGGTGGGAACGGCTGCGGTCCCCCAGCGGCGGTGGTCGGTGGACGATCGGTATTGAGATGATGGGAATTGGTTGGTCTTTGTGTGTGTGTGTGTGTGATTCAATTTATCTGTTTATCTTATTGTTGATGTATATTGAGTTGTGTGATTAGTATTGACCCCGTTTAAATGTTTTAAAAGCGTGGTGATCCATTCGGGGTGGTGAGCGGTTGCTTGGCAGGTATATCATGGATACGCGTGGGATCTAGCTGGGGATGGAGTCATCACATGTTAGAGTCTTTAGTCTTCCGCTGTGTTTGTTAGGACAGTTCCTTTCAGTTGGTTTGTAGTTTGAGAACAGTTGTATTCTGCTTCAGTTGGTTTTGTAATGTAATCACTTAAACTTATTTAATTAAGTATGTTTCTTCATTGTCTTATGATTATCATGCCTCGGGTAACCGAGATGGTGGCATCCTTATACCTGAGTGGTCCTGGTAAGGCACTTGGAGTATGAGGGTGTTACATACACATTAAATTAATATAATAATAGATTAATATAGTGATAAAATAATAGTTGATAATACTAATACTATATGAAAACCCGACTAAATATTAAGTATAATTACGGGAACAATTATTATAAATTAGTAAATAAATGAGCTATTTAACGATTAAGGCACACAAAATCGAGTCGGAATAAGTTATAAATGCGGGGTAAAAGCTACCAAAATACTACTCATCATGTAGTTTCAAAACTTACTTTTATCCATCCCCATTTTTATAATTTGTGAAAGTTACTTTTATTATAAACTTAATTTGTGAAAGTTACTTTTATTATAAACTATTAATGAGCAGTGGGTGGGTGATCGTTGGTTCGGGGGCTCCTCTTGTTGCTACCGAAGGAGTTCAACGGGTTGTCGTATCTTGGGAGATGAACACACTATTTGGTATCAGTGTAGTGGAAGCATTATTTCTCTTAGGAAAATGTCTAGCGCGATTCGACTCAGGCTACATCTTTCTACTCTACTCTATTTTATTATTGTTCTTTTATTTATGTCATTTATATTACTGTATTTTGTTATAATATTATTTACGGTAATATATCGATCCACTTTTTCTAACAATATGTATCTTAAATGTCGTAAATATTATATTTAAAATGTATGCGGATTTTACTCATATTATTAAAATCAGTGTGTACTTTTTACTTTTTTATTCTTTAAACTTGTTACGCTATATATTGTAACTAAATTACACAAATAGTTATATGCTTTATCAGAGTCTTTAAATGCGTAAAAATAAACATAAGGTTTTGTAATTAAACTAGCAATCTTATTTTGTTTTTTATCATAAACTTATCAAAAAAAGAAAATGGTTTCAGTTACATGGTCAATTTTATTCCGAGTAAAAATGTAAAATTCCCTCTATTTTAATTCTTAGTATTACACATTAACAATTGTAGATAATTAAAAATGAAATTCAAAGTTCATTTACTTTGAATTGGATGAGAGGAAGTATATTATTATTAGCTCTAATTATTAAGTTCTATATAACTCTACCTCTTTCTTTATTCATCTATTCACAATATTCCCCCCTTTCCTTTTTAGTAAAGTACTAGTATGGTTTTTTAGATACGAATGTTAAAGAAAATAACAATTATACAAATGATATTTAACTCAATTTGAAATTTAATTGTAAAATTTATTATTATTAATATTTTGTATTAATCGGTGAAAAATGGGAAGTTTAGTATAATCCAGTTGTAGATATAATATAATGAAAGCCTAATTAAAGATATGATATGATAAACAGATACGATATAATGAAAGGCCAATTACAGCCAAATTCATTTAGGCGGAAAAATTTTGAAAATCTCTTATTCTTTTAGTATGAGGAGGATTGTGCTTATTTTAATCACCTCACCCCAAAATATCATACTTTATTTTATTTTAATCAACTTACTTAGAGCTGATCAAATGGCCCAGGCCCGCTAGCCCGACCCGGCCCAGCCCGATTTTTTCACGGGCTTGGGCCTCGATTTTAGGCCCAAAAGCCCATGGCACGAAGCCCATGGCCCGATTCATTTAATTGGGCCGGATTTGAGCCGATGTTAAAGCCCGAATTTTGGCCCGGCCCGGCCCAAATATATACAAAACTTTCGATTTCATGTATGATTTAAGGATGTAAATTAGTGTTAGTAAAAAAAATAACAAATCAATTGCTATGTAGTTCATGAGCCGTACTAATTTTTTTTACCTGTATTAGTGTTACAAGCCTTATTAATTTGCTTACCAATATTTATGTGATATCATTATTAGTATGATAAGTAATTGATTTTGAGCCTAAGAACAACATATACTCTACTAAGTACTAAGTAGAACAATATAACAACGTAAAGTGAGCAAGGTGCTGAAATACGCGTTATGACATAGCTAAAAATTGTGCACTTGGTTGTATGAGTCACCATAAACAAAAGGTACATGAAAGCTACTTTAAGTTTCTACTCCTTATATTGACAATACTAGGAAAAATTATATAGTTTTATACAAAACTTTTGCTAACAAATGCACAAAGTATTACATATTGAGGATTTTTAAATTTATTTGAAGAGTAAAGGTTATAAGCCCAAATCGGCCCGAATTAGCCCGAAGCCCACTTTTAGCCCGCATGGGTCGGGTTTGGGCCAACAAAATAGGCCCGCATGTGTGGCCCGACCCGGCCCAACCCGCATGCTTGGACTTAATTTAATGATTAGGCCCGGCCCAAACCCGGCCCAGGATCACCTCTAAACTTACTCTACAACAATACTTTTTATTTTAACCATCTCACCCCAAAATTACCCCAAAATAAAACCCCTAAATTCTTGTCTTTCTCCAATTATGTTATCCTATCACAATACTTTAGCTTCTATCACAATACTTCTTATTTAATTCAAAGACTCTTAACTACCGTGCCACCCTCCAATAGAAAAAAAATTATTCCAAATAAAAGGGACTATATGACAATCTAAAATACCATATATCCGCACGGATCTACACAAGTTTCTTTCTGAGTTGATTTTTGGGATCTACAAACTTAATCTAGCTCTAATTAATTTCCAAACAACCGTGTACCCTACCAACAAAAAGACCCAAATTCTGAAATAACCCTAATTTCCAAACAATCCTGCAGATTCGTCTCTCAATCAACCCTAGTTTCTCAATCAAGGTAATATCGTCTCTCTCATTCGTAGTTGTAGTTGTTTAATTTTCGGTTGATGTTTGATTTTCGTTTAGTTTTTTCAATCAACCATAGTTTCTCAGTTTCGTATTTCTATGAAGGTAATATCGTCTCTGTCATTTGTATTTGTAGTTGTTTAATTTTTGTTTGATGTTTGATTCTCGTTGGAGGAATTAAAATTGTAAGAGGTTGTTCCTTGTATACACGAGGCTAAGAGGAATTAAAATTGTTACGAGGGTTGATAACAGTCTAAAAGTGGCAATCGGGTTGGTCGAGTCAGATTCGAGTCGAGTTGTTTTAGTTCGGGTTATCGTATTGTCGGATTGATTAGAGCCATTATTTGTGTGTCGGATGGAGTTTGATAGGATTATTTCAGGATATGCTTCTAAGGGTGTGTTTGGATAGGAAAAAAAGGAGGGAAAGGGAGGAAGGAGGAAGGAGGAAGGAGGAAGGAGGAAGGAGGAAGGAGGAAGGAGGGAAGGGAAAGGAAGGGAAAGGAAGGGAAAGGGAGGGAGAATGGAGGAGGTGATTTTCCCTCCAAATCTTGCCTATGTTGGTGGGGAAATAATTTGCCTTGTAGAAGGGAAATGGAGGGATTCATTTTCTCTCCCCCAAATCCTTTTACCTTCATTTTGCTGACCAAACAATGGATTTCTCATCCTTCCAATTCCCTCCCCTCCCTTTTCCTCCAAATCCCTCAATCCAAACACACCCTAAAGGTGGCAATCGGGTTGGTCGAGTCAGATTCGAGTCGAGTTGTTTCAAGTTCGGGTCATCGCATTGTCGGACTGATTGTTCACTGATTAGAGCCATGTATATTTGTGTGTCGGATGGAGTTTGATAGGATTATTTCAGGTTATGCCTTACTCGGGTATCGGGGAATACTTTAACAATTCACATCGGGTCAAAAAATTTCTATTCTAGTTCCTACCGGATTATAACGGATCACAATTTATCTATTTTTTAATATTATACTCTGTACTATATTATCGAAGGCGGGTGTCTATTTTATTAGCGAATAGTGATTCGTAATACCTTGTGACATTATGGTTTAATCAAGTGAATAGATAAGAATTTCTATAATCCAGTTATTGTTGTTTCGAGTTTTACATTTTTGTTGCCATTG